>NC_077232.1:303631667-303873028 GCF_027887165.1 Monodelphis domestica | reverse complement strand
CACCACGGTCAAGCATCCGGGGCCAGGGTCGGGGCCAGGGTCGGAGCCCGGGCCCGGGCCGGGCGTGCCGGCCGGCGAGATCCCAGGGGAGGCGGCAGGGGAGCCGCTGCAGGCGCCCTGGCTCCGCCGCGCTTTGCTTTTCTTGGAGGACATGCCGGGAGCAGCCCCGGCCGCCGGCACCGCGTAAGCGCCTAGAAGAGCTTCCTGGGCAGAGGTTGTGCTGGCTCCGCCCTGGCCCGCCCCCGGAATTCTCGGAGGCAGGAGCCTAGCGGAGATTGCGAGCACGACCGGCTCTGAAGGCTGCCTGGGGCCCCAGAGGTCCGCAGCCCATAATCCTGGCGTCGGCCTGAATGTCGGGAACTCAGAGCCGGAATTCAGACCCAAAGGGCGCTGGGCGCCGCCTCCTCCCCTACTCCAGCGCCTGGCTTCCGAGAGCAGCAGGGGGAGAGCTGGCCTGCGGCGGCGCTGTGCTGCGCTGCTATTCGGAAGCCTACGGCAGTCCCCTACCTCCCGTGGCGCGGCAGGAGGCGGGGCTGAAAGCGGGCGCTATGTGGCGAGGACTGCAAGTACGGGAGCAGTCCCTGTTGCCGCTACTGCTGCCAGGGCTGCGGAGCCGGGGGCCGCGGCTGCAGTGCCAGGCGGCCATCCGTGCGCTGACCGGTGGCCCTGGCCCCGGCCCCGGCGGCCTGCGAGGCGAGCTCGACCGCTTCGGGGGCATCACAGTGCGCTTGGGCCAGCTCCGGTCCGCGGACAGCGTGGACCCGGCCACCTTCTGGACGTGGCTCCAGGGCAAGTGCGAGGTCCCCTCCCCAGCCCATCCCTCCGCGTGCAATCCCGGCCTCAGTGTCCCCATCTAGGCCACGGGTTTTATTAACCTCCATCCCCAGCGCGCTAGTCAGGGCATCGAACAGGTGCCACAGGCACATTTGTCAGCCAGAAAGCGCTCCCAAATTTCGGCCGGAAGTTGTTTAGCCGGGCTTTGGACCTCGTCCTCCTGGGCCTTCCCTTAACCTGTCGAGCATGTCGCCGGGGAGAACCGAAGAGGGCTTGCTCCCAAATGAGTCTGAACCACCCAGGAAGGGGGGAGGGGGGAAGGGAACAGAGGACCTCGGTTCAAATGGTGCTTCCAACACCAGCCGGGGGGACCAAGGGAAAGGCGCCAAAACTTCTCCGAGCCTCAGCTTCCCCACTTGTAAAAAGCTCTCAAGTATGCCAAAAGCTATTGCCTTTATTCAGGGATTCCTCCAAACTCAGCACTGGGAATACAACTTTCTACCAGGGGAACCGAAAAAATAAAGGAGAGCCGGTCAAGAGCATGGTATCCGGCAGGGGGCGCTGTGGAGACCAGGGCTCGGAGCCAACCAACCAAGGGCAAAAGGGTGCTTGCGAGGTGGAAGCTTCCAGGGGAGAGAGGATTGCTTGGTCTTGGACCCTTCCTTGAATTGCCAAGGATTTTGGTATTGCTACAAAGCTTGGTCTCAACATTTCTATTGGTTACTGTCCCCAAAGGAATCCAGACTGGAACCCTGATTTCCCAGTGAATTTCTTCTACCTGTGCAGTTCAACACTTTCTTTCTCTTCAACTTAAAATCTTAACGAGGTCCCTAAACACTAAGAGAGTAACAGTGACTGGCCCAGGATCACCCAGCCAATTTGTGTCCAGGCCATGCTGGAGCCTGACTTCCTGACTCCAAGGCTCCAATTTCTCCTCTCCACTCCCCCATGTTTTTTTCTTCCCTATCTCCACTGTGCCCTCTCGAATTGCAAATTCTATATCTGACCAGCCAAAGCTGGGGGCTCAGAGCTAAGCAATCATCTCAGCCATTTGCCTTTTTGTACCAAGAGGGAAAGGAAGACCAGAGAGTCCAAGGGTCCAAGGTCACAGGGATGGTATCAGAAGCAGGAATCCAACCCAGATCTTCTGCCTCCACACTAGGCAGGGCACAGTTTACTAATACTTTATATGCAGCCATAAATGCACTCCACCTTCCCACCCTTTGTATCTGCATTTCCCAGGTAGCAGAAGGGGCTGGCATCTCCACCAAGCAGGCAGCCCTCAGCTGGGCAGTCTTTCCTTTAACAAATGTATCTCATCTACTAATACCACCATTTGGGAGTTAGGCTCCAGCCTAAATAAAGCATTATATTGAGACAGAGTTACACAAAGGCCAATTCATGGTACCCTTGGCCTGCTTTGAAAATAAAGGGACTTGGGAGGTAGGCAGCGGGGTGGGTCAGTAGAGAGCCAGACCTAAAGAATTCTGACTTTCCTGTGACCCTGGGTAAGTCACAAGACCCTCCTGCCTAGCCCTTTCTGCTCTTCTGCCTTAGAACTAATGTACACTACTGATTCTTTTTTCAAACCCTTACCTTCTATCTTGGAATCAATCTATGTATTGGTTCCAAGGCAGAAGAGCAGTAAGGGCTAGGCAATGGGGGCTAAGTGACTTGCCCAGGGTCACACAGCTAGGAAGTGTCTGAAATCACATTTGAACCCAGGACTTCCCATCCTAGGCCTGACTCTCAATCCACTGAGCTACCCAGCTGCCCCCTGTACAGTACTGATTCTAGGACAGAAGGTAAAGTTGTTTTTTTAAAGAAAATTAAGGACAAATAATAGCACATTAATATTACTAATAATATAAACTCAATACTTATATTAAAATTTTTAATAGAAATAGTGTTTATACTATTTTAGTATTAATAGTTTAGTATTAATAATGCTAAAAATGCTAAAAAATAATGCTAAAAATGCTAAAAATCATATTCTGTGTGCAGCTAGGTGGCCCAGTGGATAGATAGAAGACTGAGACCTCAACTCAAATGTGGCTTCGGACATTTACACTTTAGACAATGGCGTCTGATGCTAGACAAGTCACCTCCCCCTGTTTGCCCCAATTTCCTCATCTAAAATCAGCTGGAGAAGGAAATGGCAAATCACCCAAGAAAACCCCAGATGGGGTCACAAAGAGTTGGGCATGCCTGAAAAACAGCATCGTATTATATCAGCCTAGAATGTACTGTATTGCATGTGACGTTACATGAAATTAAACTGCCAACATATGGTCACATTAACAATATGTTCCACATAATATTGCTACTCTAATAGTAAGATCTATCCAAGTTTTTTCTAACGGAGGGCGAGCTGGAGTCCTCCAAGTCTTCCAACATGCCCCAATAACATAGACATTCAAAGGAAGACGGTCACAATGTGTAACAATTAAGCCAGCAACTGAGCAACCTAGTTACTGCGTCATTCCTCCTAACACATTTCTCTCTCTCCGAGATCTAGATCTCAAATCAGAATTAATTGGGAAAGCCTTCCCAAAGAATCTGGTGTGAAGACCTTGCCTTGGGAGCGGACCCTAGTGTAATCTCATGGGGGAGAAACCGAAATTGTAATCTATTCCCTCAATGAAAGGTCTTTTTGGCCTTTCACCACCCACTTTCCAAGGGATGGCTTTTCCCTAGAGCCCAGAAAGGACTTGAAAGAAAATTCTTTCTAGAGACCCTATAAAAGAGGGGTTTTATGCTTCCTCACACTTGGGCCAGACATGTGGAATTTACCTAAAAAATATAGTGTGCCACAGGTTCAAGGATCAAGAGTGAAAGGAAACTTAGAAAGCATGGTTGGCAGTGCTTTATTTATTTATTTATGTGTTAGGCATCAGCTCTATGCCAGGCCTTATATTAAGCTCTAGAGATAGGAATGTGAGAAAAAGAAGCACAGTCCTTGCCCTCAAGGAGTTTATAATCTAAGGGGGGGAAGATAAGCCACCAAAGAAGGTTGAAAAGTGTGGGGTGAAGGAGGTGGCAGTAAGTCAAAGAAGCCCAAAGAAGAAATGAGAGATCTGGCCAGACCCCTTTCTTTCCGTGGAGGAGAAGTTTCTTTTCCAGGAGGGTAGTGGGAGTACACTTGCTGGGCTCCTGGAGGAAGTAAGGAGGCATCCATCCACTTAAAAAGGCCAGACATAAATATATAAAGGAGAGGGATAAAGACTGGGCCTGTGATTCAACTGGTACAGGTAACTCCAGGGTGAAGAGATTTCTTCCACCAGCTTCAACTTCTGGCCTTAGGGAGGAGATGGAACTTTGCAGGGTCTCACAGCCACCGTATGTCTAGGGCCATATTTGAACTTGAGTCTTCCTATAAATAGGACTTTAAATTGTCTTGGGTTTGAGGCAGCCTTGCTGTGCTGATGATATAAAACTTTTAAAAATGATTTTGGTTATCAACCCTTAACGGACTGGAAAACAGAGATGATTTTGAAAGACTAACACCACCACCCACTCCACCCTTGCAAGACAGCATTTTCACCCTCCTTGTTTATTTGACAAAATTTAGAGACATTCCCTGGAAAGTTCTCAAGTATCTTTGTCCTGTTGAATGCAGAAAAGTATGGAGGAAATTATTTGAACGGATGAAAAGTGAATTTGGCAGAATTAGGAAAACGAGATATACAGTTAAAATTGTAAAAAGAGGGGAAAATAAGAAGAAAACAGTCAAGTATTGTAAAATCATACTAGCCAAACTTAATCACAAAGGATATGTGACAAGGAAATCACTTTAAAAGACTGATATATATTAATTTAAGGTCGCCAAGGAATTCAGCTATGTAATTCCTAAATGAAAACTCAAGTCAGCTGTCAACCTTTTATGGAGTTTAATTACAAACAGGAGGAAGAAAGGAATTAGAGAGAGAGAGAGAAAGGGGAGAGAAGGGAATAGGGCTTAAATACCCCTTCTGTTTAGGCTGGGCCAAAAGGCCCAAGCCCTTAGATAGCTGAGGCAAAGAAAAGAGATCAATCCCTATTACTCATGTGACCAAAATGGAGAAACAGTCTCAGGGGCCTCTACCTCCAGCTTCCTTTAGAGCAAGCTTCTCAGAGCACCTCTCCAACCACTCAGAGCCAAAACTCTCCAACCACCCTTCCGTCCTCAGACCCCTCTCTCTTTAAGCAAACCATCCAAGTTCCCTTCCCTCAATTCTCACATCTACCAATCACTGTCCGTCATTTTCCCTGTGCCAATGGAGGCTCTAGCTTAACCCAGGACCGCCCAGAGGCTTTGCACATGTCTGTTGAAGGTCATATTCTCAAATAATTAAATCTTTGATCCTTTGCTACAGCCCTTCCTAAATCCTGTTACCCTGAGTAGGGTAGAGATTGGAATAATTAAATTTTGATCTAGGTTGCAGCCCTTCCTAAATCCTGTTAGGACTGAGTAGGGTGGAGATTGCAATTTCCAAGACTTGGTTCTGTCATTCCAAGTATCTCCATTGTATCAATTCTAAAATCAATCATGACTCAAAGAACTTCCTGTTCTATGCTTAAGCATAGGTCAAAGCCCTTTCCATTGTTCAGCAAAAGGTTTCTGTCCTAAAGTAATCTCAAGAAGGGAGGAGGAGGAACCTCCCATGCCAATGGGGTTCACATTCCAATAGAGTTCCCACTCTCAATAGGAAATTTTTCAAGTATGAAATTTCCCAATGGTGAAATTTCCAACATTTATAAGTCTAAGAAATTTTAAGGTTTACAGATAAATGTGTGTATCCTCACTGCATCCCCCACTTCTTTGCAAAGATGAGGAATACAGTATATAATGTCAAACTTCGCTGGCCCATCAGCTTCTGAAGCAGCCCCCTTTCTTCTTCTTTGTAGTTACAGATGGCCCTCTGGGAGGGTGACAGTAGAGACATATATTGGCAAATGCGGGTCATTCAAACAAAAGATTTCTTTAATAGTTTTAGTAAATGGAAAGAACACCACCATAAAACTGAATGCTGTTAAATTAAGTAACCAGGCTTGGCCTCAAGGAAACACTGTAAGCAAGTCCCTCCTCCTTTTCTTTCCAGAAGTGGGAGTCTTTGGGTGTGGAACACTATATATAATATCAGAATTTTTTTAATATATTAGTTATACTTGACTCATTTTTTCTTTATTCTTTGCAATAACATGCTCTCTGGGATGGGAAGCAGGGGAAAGGAGACATTGAGAAATAGAGGTCATGTGAAAATAAAATATAATTTAAAATTTTTTTTTGTTTCACCCTTTTCAATTTTAGCCTCGATCCAGCAGTGGAGAGCAGAGGGCAGAATAGCCGTCTGGCTGCATGTTCCCATCTTCCAAAGTCAGTTTATAAGTCCAGCAGCCTCTCTGGGCCTCCGTTTTCACCATGCAGAATCCGATGCATCCTTGATGACTCTGTGGCTTGGGGAAGGGCCCAGCCGCTTGCCAGGATATGCCACCCATCAAGTAGGAGTTGCAGGTCAGTGCCCAAGCTTTGCGTCATGTAGAATGTAGTGAAGCCTGCCAGATTTTGTGCTTCTGGGAGCTACCATTGCCCAAGAAACAACCTCTATCCAAGGAACAATTCACAGAATTTCCGAGTGCTAAAGGCCTTACCAGGGATTTGCTCTCCACTAGAGAGGTGGCATGGGTTTGAGCTTGGAAAGGCTGAATCCAAATCCAATCCTGACAGGATAGTAGAAAGAATGCTGGATTTGGAGTCAGAGTGACATGGGCACCGTACCCCAGAAACCCAGGCCAACTAGTATCAGAAACTCCTTTGCCCTTGCATCCTTGTGACTCTGAACCTAGAAACACCCAGTGACCCCACCCAGGGTCCTGAGATGTTTACCCTGTTTGTCCTCTAGATTTAAGGTGGATAAAGAGATGAATCTTAATGCCTCTAGGCAGACCCCAGTCAGATGACCACCCCACCCCACCAAATTGCTGAGGAACTAACATTCTGGGTGTCCACACCAGGACCCAGCATCTAAAGAGTATATAAGCCCCAGAACTGATGTCGTCTGGGGGACAGCCTCTCCATCCATGCTGTCCTCTTGGGGGAACAGCCTTTCCTTTCATGCTGTCCTCCCAGGAACTGCTCCCCATCTTGCTGTTCTACCTTGCTATCCCCCTGGCCACGCTCAACATTACTTTCTAAATTAATAAATCTCTTTTTGTTTTTAAGCTAAATTTTGGAGTCAATGCATGCTTGCAAAAGGCATCCTTCCCGAACCCCAAAGGGTATCCTTCCCTGCCCATAACAAGAGGACTAGAGTTCAAATCCTGACTTTGCTACTTTAATCAACCAATAAACATTTATAAGTGCCTACTGTGCTAAGTGCTGGTGATTCTGAAAGAAGCAAGATAGTCCCTGCCCTCAGGGAGCTTACAGTCTAATGGGGGAGACAGCAAGCAGATAGATAGATAGATAGATAGATAGATAGATAGATAGATAGATAGATAGATAGATGGATAGATAGATGGGTAGATAGATGGGTAGATGGGTAGATAGATAGATAGATAGATAGATAGATAGATAGATAGATAGATAGATAGATGGATAGATAGATGGGTAGATGGGTAGATAGATAGATAGATAGATAGATAGATAGATAGATAGATAGATGGATAGATAGATGGATAGATAGATAGATAGATGGATAGATAGATGGGTAGATGGGTAGATAGATAGATAGATAGATAGATAGATAGATAGATAGATAGATGGATAGATAGATGGGTAGATGGGTAGATAGATAGATAGGTAGATAGATAGATATACGCACACACATATGTAATATCTAACAATCATATATAACAATATATGTGATAATATAGATAACATCAAGTATATAATATAAAATGTATACAATAATATATAATATTGCATAGTATAGTATAACATTTATTTTATAGATAACATAATATTTACTTTATATATAACACTCATAAAAATAAAATAATCTTCTAAATGTTGAGATACATTTATATTTATTTATATGTAATATTATGAATTATAACATGATTTTATATGTTTGCTTGTCTCCCCATTCAATTATGAGTTACTTATTGTATATGTGTATGGATATGTATTGTGTATGCATGTACATGCCACACATATGTGTGTAATACACGTGACCTTGTATGTAAATATTACACGATATATAGAGTATTCTATAGATACATATCGTATTTCATTTTAACTAGGAGATAACTAACAGAGGGAAGGGACTAGAAAAGGGGACCCTTAGTATCCACATGCCCCTTGGCAAGTTTCCTGGGCTTTCTGGGACCCGCTTTGGCATGTGTAAAATGAGGCTTGTGGACTAGATGGCTCTGAGGACCTTGCTAGCCTAAATCTCCAATCCTGTCTCTGAGACCTTGGACCAGTCAATTGGCCTTTGTAGCATCCGGGCTCTGGCCTCTAAAGTATTGGCCTGAAGGGCCTTCCAAGGCCTTCCACCTTGAAATCTCTGATCCTGAGAGAGCTCAATAGCACAGTGGCTGGATTCAGGAAGAGCCTAGTCTCAACACAGCTCAGTGACCCTGGAGGAGTCATTTAAACTCCACCCACCTATTTCCTCCACGGTAAAATGTGGATAACAAAGGAGGGTTGTTGTGCGGCTCTTCTGAGGTTGTATTTGTTTCTTGCCTATGGAAGGTGCTTAATAAATGCTGGGACCTATCAGAACTCATCTAACACTTGTCTATAATTCTTTCAAATGTTTGGATGCATCTCCCTGGCCTCGGTCCAGCCTCATCAAAGGTCTTTCCCAGACCCAGCAGCTCTCCTTGCTTCGGCCAGTCCTGCCATGGCCTGAAAAGCCCTCGGCCTCCTGTTTGGCTTGCAAGGCTCTTCGTGAGCTGGCCTCCTCCCACCACCTTCCCAGTCTTCTTACAGGCCACCCCTGTCCCGTGGAGGCTGGGATCCCGGGGATGGCCTCCTGCCTGGGCATTTCCAATGGCCCTCTCGTCTGCTGTGACCTCACACCCTCTCCTTTTCCCCTCCTGGTTTCCGTGGCTTCCTTCCATTCCCAGCACCCCACCCACCCACCCACCCAGGAGGCTCCTGCCAGGCCCCTTCACCCCAGTGTCTTGTCAGCACTCCTCACTTCAGCTGTCTATCGCTCCTCAGTACACACTTGTTATCGTGTTTTCCCCATTCGATTGTGAGTCTTTCAGAGCACCAATTGCCGTTTGACTGTCTTAGGAGGTGTTTAATGAACGTTTATTGACTGACTAACTAGGCCCCTTCCAGCCATGCTCCCCTTCAGCTCTTTTCAGCTCACTCAAAACGGCAGATTATACTCTGAACCTGGAGAGAGTCCAGACGTCATAGAAGCTTTGTAGGCTGGGTTGGGTCCGACGCTGGTGGCCCGCTAAAACCCTCAGGCCTTTTCCTACAAACCCTTGTCTGATGGCTCCGAGGCTGCAGTAGCACAGATGATGCTTTACTTGATCTTTATGAAGTCGTGCTTGGAGCACTGCCAGGCCCTGAAGGAGATGCAAGAGAAGTAGATCAGCGAGAGCTCACTCCCCGTGCCGACCCCATTCTCTCTCAGACGGTTCCTTTGGGCCCACACAGATGGAGCTGGATAAGAATACTTGCATTGAAAAAAAGTTTGAAAAATACCATTAAAAAATAAGAGAGTTTGTTTCCTGGATTCACCAACTGGCAGAATGTGAGGGAGGCGTGGGGTGGGCAGGGAGTGTTTTTGGCACAGAAGCCCTCTTAGTGTTATGTCAAGAAGTTCTAGGTTCAAATCCTGCCACAGATACTGGTTGTATGACCCTGGACAAATCAGTAACCTCTCCCAGCCTCCATTTCCTCATCTATAAAATGAGGGGTCCCTTCCAGCTTTTTGAAAACCCTTGTGAAATCAGAATCTGTTACCCTAAAAACTGTGATCCCCAGCAAAAACGACAATTCCCAGAACCCCACTCACTTCCTGTAGTTACGTGCTGAGGTAGACAGGATATAAATTGGGTAGAGTTCCGTGTCTAGCCCTCTCTTTCCTTCCTGTTAGTAGCTTTGGTGGAGCGGCCCCGTTGAGCAGGTAGATTAACTTATTTTGTCACATAATAAACTTTATAAAAATAACACTTGAAGTATTGAACTTTAATTCTTACACCCTTGAGTGGAATCGTCCAATTTAGTCTCATCATTTTATAGTTGTAGAAACTGATGAGTAAGAAAAGAAAGTGACTTGCCAAAGATGACACAAGGAATAGGCAACTGCGGTAGAATTTGAATCTGGGTCCTCTGACCCAAAATAGAATATTTTTGCCCCAAAAACCTACAAATGAAATCAGTCACTGAATAGATTTGAGATTCATTTATTAGCTTCAAAGATGTATAAAGTACTAATTTATAACCAGGACGTGTGGGTTCAAATCTCAGCCCCATGTCTGTGACCCTGGGGAGGCTATATTACCTATCTCTCCAAGCCTTAGGTTCCTGACAATTCTATGAACCGTGAGTCAAGACTTCCTTTAAATTAGAGATAAGAGGCAGAGCGACAGTGATTAGAGAGCTGGCCTGGGGGTCAAGAAGATCTGAGCTCAAATCCCACCTCCAACATGTATTGGCTTTGTGATCCTGGACAAGTCATTTACTTGTCAGTGATCTTGCTCTCCAGGAAGGTAAGTTTCAGAGAAGATGCTAACCCACACCAATGGGGTAATTCTTCATCCACAAACCTCCCTTATTGGTTGAACCACATTCATCCCTCTTATCCAGTGGCACTTGGAAATGATAAGTAGGAAGCTTTCTTAGGGGAGCTTCACAACTTCTTTGGGGCCTTTTGGAATTTGTCTGATTCTCTTTTCTCAGATAGCTGACTTATCCTGTTACAGCCTGGTTTGGGCCCTCCTGTTGGGAGGCTCCCTGTGTTGGGGGAGATCCCCGTGTTTCAGGGACCCAGAGGAACTTTTGCTGCGAACCTCATGGTTCTAGAATGATACGCTTAGGGATGGAAAGGCCCTTCCAGATGATCTAGTCCAACCTTTTAATTTTACAAATGAGTAAACTGGCAGAAGTTAATGATTTTCCCAAGATCAAACAGGTGGGATAAATGCCAGAGCCAGGATTTGAATACAGGCCCTCTTAAACTAAACCTGGCATTCTTTCCACTTTCTCCCCTGAAGGTGCAAAGTCCCTATTACTGATAGAAACCCTACTGAGATCAGACTTTCCCTCCAAAAAGGAACATCTGGTTTTCTTTTTCCTTTTCCCCTCTTGGATCGTGGCAGGCCAATGCCAGCTCCAAGATGAGTGGTCACCTAGGAGAGCTTTGTAATATAATGTCTCTGCCTAATCGTACAACTGGGAATTTGGGGGGCAGAAGAAGCTAAGTAGTCATGTGTTAATGAAATGGGGCTACCAGGTGGCACTGTGGACAAAGCACTGGGCCCAGAGTCAACAAGACCTGAGTTCAAATGTGGCTCAGACACTACCTGTATGATCTTGGGCAAGCCATTTAATCCTGTTTGCCTCCACTTCCTCATCTGTAAAATGAGCTGGAGAAGGAAATGGCAAACCACTCCCGTATCTATTCCAAGAAAGCCCCAAATGGGGTCATAAAGAGGCAGCACAACTGAAGTGGCTGAACAGATGTTAATAATGAAGTACAAAAACATGTCTAGGTCCTATTACCCTTTTACAAAATAAGACATTCTCCCTGATGAAATTAGGAAGGAACTTGTCTTTTAGTGGGATCAAAGACTGACCATTGCCTCTGATTGCCCTTACAAAAAAATACATGATCCCTGCGCACCAGCCAAGAACTCCGATTCTTAACCAGTTACAAAGGAGTTAAAGACAAGAAGAGGCCTCAAGGAGTGTGACCCTGGAAGCAGAGAAGAGAAGCCAGCACTAATTCCAAGGAAGACCAGCCCTCCAAGTTGGTAGCTGATCTGTAAAGAGGACAAGGCCCAGGAACCAACTGATTGAGCCTTCCAGCAGAGAGGCTTTATCAAGGCTGCTGAGAGCAAAAAAGACCTCAGGATGCCATAGCTGAGCATGCATTGGCTTTGTCAGGTGCAGATCAATGCACAGCTAGGTCCCAAGTACTGTGAATGATGAATCCTTTGAAGTCCTGGCACTATTTGAACTCCCCTGTAGATTTCCATTCAGCTGGAAGGAATGACCACATTTTACCTAATCATAACTTCAAAGAGGGCAGATTCAAATATGCATGCTTCCCAGATTTCATTCTTCACATTGATCAGGTCCTGGTTGTAATCTAAATTGTAGCCCCCTCTTCCTTCTGATGCTGCATGTTTCTGCGGGCCAGTTTGCCCCAAGTTTGGGAGGGAGGGAGGGAAGGATGTTTTGTAGCTTCTGTTCTAATTATGCCCTCTTAGTAAATGTTTTTGTTGTGACAGAATTGTGTCTGCTGGTTGCCTGTTAAAGGGAAACTCACCAGTAGGGGCTCATGAGCCGTAGATTTCAGAGTATAAAGCCCCATCTTTTGTAACATACGAGAGTAGTCACCACTCTGGGAACCCAAGCTGCAAACTTAGAAGTATAGAGTTTGGGAAGTAGCCTGGGAGCGAAGCTACATATGTGCTGTTTGTCAAAGTAGTCGCCGAATTCTATTTGTTTTTCTTTTTTTCCTCCTTTCCCTGTTTTCAAAAATATTTTATTGCTGCTTTTTAAAAATGCCATCACGAATTCCCCTGCCAGCCCTCCCCACCCACTGAGTAGAAATTCTCCTTTTTTAATAAGTTGTAAAGGATGGCTAAGAGAAGAGGACATTCCTTCTGTGCCCAAGCCTCTACCTGCCCTGCTGGGAACCACTCTTTTCAGTGCATCATTCAGAGCACCAAGTGGATGATCCAGTAGAAGAGAAGAATGTTTCTTTAATCAGAGGATTGGGTTTGAATCCCAGCTCCGAAGGCAACTCCCCGTGTCACTTTGGGCCAGCTGTGTCGTTCTCTGGGCCTCTCGATTTTTGAGAGTCCTAGGAACGACCCTAAACCACGAATTCCCTCTAATCGAATGTGTCCGGCCCTTCATTGCTGCCCTGCGAGGTGGGTGAGGGGGTGGGTGCCGTGCCCAGCACACTGTTATCTCCTGGGCATCAGCGGGTTCTCCCTCTCCACCAAGGTGGGAGTGGACCCAGGTCAGTAATGACTGGAGCAGGGCCGATTACAATCTGAGACACCCTCACTGAGTGGGCTTGATTCAGCCCTCCCAGAGCTATCATTTGTGTCAGCATTCCCACCATTCTCCCAGACTCACTTAAACCGTCGAAGTCATTCAGGACGGGTTCCTTTCCCGCGCTTCCTGAACTTACTCAGTTATTCCCTTTCTCGCCTTCTCCGTTTTCTCTTCACGCTCAAATCCACCATTCTTTTCCATGGGATGCCGTCGTAATTTCAGCCCTTGGTCCCCGTTGCCTGGCGTATTGCCCTGACTCCTCTAGCCTGTGGCCCTTCTTCCCTTCTTCCTGCCTTATCCACTACTGTCGGACACAGGATCCCTCCCTCTGCTTTCCTTTGACCCTATTACTCTGCTGCTCCAACCCTCTAACGACGCCCCATCACCCACGAAAGAAAGCCAGAGTTCCTCAGCATGGCGTCTGAGCATCTCCGTGACCTCATGACAGAGTGGCATGTTGAGGACCCTGAAGTCAGATTCAAGCCCTGTGTGACTGGGGCTCATCGCTGTGTTTCTTTCGTCTGCTTGGCAAGCTGTCGGGTAGAGGAAGAGAATTTCACTGACGGGAGCTCCCGTGGGAGGAAACACCATCCACCAGTGCAGGTCAGCAATTTTTCTGCACCAATAGCCCAAGGCTACATGAGCTGCAGCCCACGCTCCACTCTAACACTGGCCTCGTCCAAATCCCAGACCTTCTGCCCTGTGCGTTCGCTTGAGACCATTCTCGCTGCTCGCCTCAGTCTCCTCCTCTGTAATACCAGGAACATTGACCGGGGCTGCTTTATCTGTTGGGTGCTGTGGACCCCTTTAGCAGTGTGGTGAAGTCTTCAGACCCCCTCAGAATCCCATTTTCAGATGCTTATAGATAGAGGATTACAAAAGAAAACAATTCCATTGTATTAAAATAAAGACTTCCTTTTTCCTGATCCAAATAGACAGATTCCCTGAGCTCCCCATGGACCCTCTGTGCCGAATGAACTCTCCAGCCCATCTCGTTTACCCTACCTCCAGCCCTGTCATTCTGTGGGCCCCAGGCCACCCCAGGGGGTTCCTGAAGCCGCTAAAACGGGCTCGTGGGGCCTGGGGGCTCCTTTTCATCAGAAGCATCTGAACACCAGAAATCAGCAAACAGGACAAGTCCTGACCTTGTTTGCTTAATTGTTTGAACATAGAAAAATAATGAAAGAAAATGTTAGTGACACAAATTAGACTTTAGAAGGTATAATGTGTACTTTCTTTTTTTTTCTTTTTCTTTTTTTAAACCCTCACTTTCCACCTTAGAATCACTACTGTGTATTGGTTCCAAGGCAGAAGAGTGGTAAGGGCTAGGCCATGGGGGTCAAGTGACTTGCCCAGGGTCACCCAGCCAGGAAGTGTCTGAGGCCACATTTGAACCCAGAACCTCCCATCTCTAGGCTCTCAATCCACTGAGCCACCCAGCTGCCCCCTTATGTGTACTTTCTCCCCCCAGAAAGCTGATGATTAAACATTTATCAGCACACCCCTGGTCCTGAACCTCATACCATTTATTTGACTCTTGCTAAGTTTTGCATTATGTTGTTAATTATTTCTCTCTGTGGACACGGGTTTGTTCATGAGCCCTTTGTGTGCCTTTGCTACCCCCATTGTGCCCAACACAGCCCCTCATATATGCAGTGGGTACTCAGGACAATCTCACTGATAGACAGAGGCCACCTCAATCTAACGAGCTTGATGGACCCCCGAGAATCCTCCACTCTCAGTTCCCTGGTGGGTGATATATGAAACCGGCCTAGATGCCATCCGGCTCAGAGCCGCGGGCATCAAATACTTGTTCTCTGGTGCCCGGGAGAGTATCTGACCCTGATCCACATACAGCCTTGGCTTCTTGCACCTGACCTTAGTGAAGTCTTCCCCAGCAGCCAGCTCTTCTGTGCTCTGTGACTGGAGCATCCGAGGACCTGATTTCTTGGTCCAGGGTGTTAAGCCCACCCTTGCCCTCATTCTAAACTCTTGAGCTTTCTAGGTGGGAGCGACTAAGACTCCCATCCCAGGGAATGAACCACCCAGTTCAGGAAAGCTTTGGGTGGTTGCTTGATCAATTTGATTTAGAGGTTTGAGGAGATTAAGAGCTTAAAAGGGCACCAAAATTCTTGGCACATTTGGGATCCTTGGATTTTAGATTTAGAGACGGACTGACGTAAGAGATTATCTAGTCCGGGAATTCCTGGCCTATTTTTTCTTGTGGACCCCTTTCACAATCTGGCGAAACCTATAGACTCCTGCGCACAGTGTTTTTAAATCACTGAAGGAAATTTCTAAGTTTGAATGAAAAGTGAGTGAAAATAAAGCTAGGGCAGCTAGGTAGCACAGTGGACAGAGTCCTGAGCCTGAAGTCAGAAAGTTTCACCTTCCTGAGTCCTCAGATACTTACTGGTTATATGACCCTGGACAAGTAACTTAACCCTGTTTGCCTCAGTTTCCTCATCAGTAAAATGAGCTGGAGAAGGATGACAAACCCCTCTAGTACCTTTGTCAAGAACACTCTAAATGGAGTCACATAACTAAAAAACAGCTGAACAACTGAAAATAAAACTCTCCTTCTCTGCTTCTCTCGCTGTCTCTGTCCCTCCCCATTCCCGTCCCTCCATTCCTCCTTCTGTTCATCCAAAAAGCCCCTGCTAAAACTCATTCCTCCTTCTGTTCATCCAAAAAGCCCCTACTAAAACTCAATGGAGCTGAGAGCAAATCCCCAATCCCTAAACATGGTGGGATCATCTGGAATCCCAGGTGACATGTCCAGGACAAAGGAGTTCCAGGGATTTATTCCTTTACTTCTTGCACTCAAGACCTTTATTCTTCTCCCCTCATCCCTCGTCCTTGCCCCCAAGCCAAGCTTTGTTTTCTCCTGGCTAAACTTCCCCAATTTCTTCATTCAATCACATGATGGGAACTTGAGGCCCTTCAACATCCTGGTTACTGCCCAGTGATGTTCTCAGCTTACCAACATCTTTCCCAAAATGTGGTGCCCAGAGCTGAGCGATCTCTAGGAAGTTCGCCTGGTAGAGTGACACTGGAGTCAGAGCATTTGGTTCAGATCTCACTTGCAAGTTATACCTGCATGACCTTGAGAACTCCCTTCCCTTCTCGGCCTCGGTTTCCTCACCTGTAAAATGAGCTAGGGAATCCAATATCTTTGCCAAGAAAACCCTGAATGGGATCACAAAGAGTTAGACATGCCTAGAGACAACCGGACAAAAGGAGTTTCTCAATAATGTCCAGTGCTACAAAGAATTTTAAAAGGGGCTTTGGCTACAAGAAGGGACGGCGGATCTCCTGAAAGCCTCTGAGCAGCTCAGCTGCAATCCCCTGCCACATGCATCTGGGATTGGGTCTTTAGCAGCGAGGTCAGAACCACCAGGGGGAGCTCGCATCTTGGTACCTGCAATGGTGTCCTCCAAACTGGATCCTCTATGGCAGAGTCTTGCGCACGTCGGGGGATGTCTCCAGCCGAGTTCACTGCTGGCATCATTTCCTCCAGGAAAAGACATGAAGAGGATATAGAGCGTGTTTTCTAATAAACAGCACACAATTATTCCTCTCTCAGTGGTTTTGTAATTGCAGTAATAAATGTGTTATGAAACCTTAAAAAATTACCTTTGTAGTACAAAACCAGGTGGTTGTTTTTTCTTTTCCTTTTTTTTTTGAGGTCCAACTCTTTCATTTTGTTTATTTTAATTTTATATATTTATTTCTTTATTTTAGTCAATTTAGAACATTATTCCTTGGTTACAATAATCACATTATTTCCCTCCCTCCCCTCCCCCCATCCTTCCTGTAGCCGAAACACAATTTCACTGGGTATTACATGTGTCCTTGATCCGAACCCATTTCCATGTTCTTGCTGTTTACACTAGGATGTTCATTTAGAGCCTATATCCCCAATCATATCCCCCTTGACCCATGTCATCAAGCAGTTGGTTTTCTTCTGTGTTTCTACTCCCACAGTTCTTCCTCTGGATGTGGATAGTGATCTTTCTCATAGATCCCTCCAAGTTGTTCGTGATCACTGCATTGCCACTAATGGAGAAGTCCATTACATTGGATTGTACCACAGTGTGTCAGCCTCTGTGTACAATGTTCTCCTGGTTCTGCTCCTCTCACTCTGCATCATTTCCTGGAGGTCGTTCCAGTCTCCATGGAATTCCTCCACTTTATTATTCCTTTTAGCACAATAGTATCCCATCACCAACATATACCACAATGTGTTCAGCCATTCCCCAATTGATGGGCATCCCCTCATTTTCCAATTTTTTGCCACCACAAAGAGCACAGCTATGAATATTCTTGTACAAGTCTTTTTCCTTATTATCTCTTTGGGGTACAAACCCAGCAATGCTATGTCTGGATCAAAGGGCAGACAGTCTTTTATCACCCTTTGGGCATAGTTCCAAATTGCCCTCCAGAATGGTTGGATCAAATCACAACTTCACCAGAAATGCATTAGTGTCCCAACTTTGCCACATTCCCTCCAGCATTCATTACTTCCCTTCACTGTCATGTTAGCCAATCTGCTAGGTGTGAGGTGATACCTCAGAGTTGTTTTGATTTGTATTTCTCTGATTATAAGAGATTTAGAACACTTTTTCATGTGCTTATTAATAGTTTTCATTTCTTTAACTGAAAATTTCCTATTCATGTCCCTTGCCCATTTATCAATTGGAGAATGGCTTGATTTTCTGTACAATTGATTTAGCTATTTGTAAATTTGAGTAATTAGACCTTTGTCAGAGGTTTTTATTATGAAGATTGTTTCCCAATTTGTTGCTTCCCTTCTAATTTTGGCTGCATTGGTTTTGTTTGTACAAAAACTTTTTAACTTGATATAGCCAAAATTATTGATTTTACATTTTGTGATTTTTTTTTCTAGCTCTTGCTTGGTTTTAAAATCTTTCCTTTCCCAAAGATCTGACAAGTATACTATTCTGTGTTCACCTAATTTACTTATAGTTTCCTTCTTTATATTCAAGTCATTCACCCATTCTGAGTTTATCTTGGTGTAGAGTGTGAGGTGTTGATCCAAACCTAATCTCTCCCACACTGTCTTTCAATTTTCCCAGGAGTTTCTATCAAATAGTGGATTTTTGTCCCAAAAGCTGGGATCTTTGGGTTTGTCATAGACTATCTTGCTGAGGTCACTAACCCCAAGTTTATTCCACTGATCCTCCTTTCTGTCTCTTAGCCAGTACCAAGTTGTTTTGATGACCACTGCTTTGTAATATAGTTTGAGATCTGGGACTGCGAGGCCCCCTTCCTTTGTATTTTTTTTTCATGATTTCCCTGGATATCGTTGATGCTTTGTTCTTCCAAATGAACTTTGTTATGTTTTTTTTTAATTCAGTAAAAAAAAAAGTTTTTTGGTAGATCAATGAGTATGGCAGTAAATAAGTAAATTAATTTGGGTAGGATTGTCATTTTTATTATGCTAACTCGTCCTACCCACGAGCAATCAATGTTTTTTCAGTTGTTTAGATCTAGTTTTAATGGTGTGGAGAGTGGTTTTTTTTCTTAAAGGGAAAGCTGTTTTACATAGTACAGCACTGGCTTTGCGATCAGGAAAGAACTGTGTTCAGATGCTGGCTCCAACACTTATAAGCTATATTACCTTGGACAAACCATTTAACTTTTCTGAGCCTCAGTTTGCTTACCTGTGAAATAGGCATAATACTTGAACTAGCTAGCTATCTAACAGGGCTTTTGGGAGGGAAACAACTTTTTATGTTATTTTCTTTTAACCTTCCATCTTAGAATCAGCACTGTGTATTAGCTCTAAGGCAGAAGTGCAGTTAAGGCTAGGCAATGGGAGTTAAGTGACTTGCCCAGGATCACACAGCTAGAAATACCTTTATATTAATCTTTTAACGATACTTTTAATTCTGAATATATAACTTTACTTTCCCTACCAGAGAATAACCTCTTCTACTAAAGATTACACAGGAGGATTGAGAGAAGAGACTTCAACAAAACTAATCAATGCTTCAAACCAGTCCAACAGTATATCCAGTGGTCCATATCTGTGGTCCTCCATATCCAGTGTTCTTCCTACTAGACTACACCACCAGCTCGATTCACCAAACATATTAAGTACTAAGTGCTTGCCACGTGCATTATGCCAGGTGCCCCTAGGAGCAATACGAGGTCAGATAAAATTCGAGGCTTCTCCTAGTAGAGTGAAAGCTCACAAAAAGGGAAAGGGTTGGTTCTGGAGGCAAGAAGGTCTCCCTCCATGGCCGTTATTGGGATTAGGTGTCCTACCTTCCAGAATCTGTGTGTGAGGAATTGATGCTGCTTTAGGAAGGGGAGAGCCTTCAAGGCTAGCAATTTCTCAGAACCAGCTTCCAGGGAGACTTGTTCAGATGGGCTGTATTGAACCAGAGTCGGGCTTGATCCTTGACAGCCTTTGCTTATTCTGTCCCTGCACAGAACACCCAGCAGCCTCAAGATTTTTCCTTCTGCTGACAATCCTATACACCCTGAAGAGCTGACTCACATTCCCCTTACCTGGCAGGAACCCTCTCCTTGGGAGAGTTTGGACAGTAACTCCTCATCAGAATGACTCCGGAGATGGAGCAATGGAATTGTCCACCATCTTTTCTTTCCACACCCATGGGGAAATTGACGTTTTCCTTTCATAATCATGGTGAATCTGCTTTCACTGGCATCCTCTGCCAACTTTGTGGCAACTCGAATCCCTGGTTGGAGGTGAGAGTCTTCCTGCAGGCCCTCCCAAAAAGGGGCAGCTACTCAGGGAAGAATTCTAAAAACATGGTACGGACCCTTCATTAGATTCCCAGAGTTGTTTAGTAAGAGCCTCAGGGTGATGACAATGGGAGCAGGTACTCAGGATTGATTTGGGGGGGCCTTGCCACCTGCTGTGGGGAGCAGAATCTGTTTTATACAGGCTGGGTTATAAGAGTTCTAGCAACTAATAATAATAATAATAATAACAACTAGCTTTTACATAATACAGAATTACATACCCATAATAAAGTATCATACATAATAAAAGTCTGCAAAGTGCTTTACAGACTTTATCTAATTTATTTATCACAGTACCCTGTAAGCTAGATACTATTATTGGCCCCATGTTACAGATGAAAAAATTGAGGTTGTAAGGTTAAGTGATTTGCTTGGGGTCACGTAGCTCCTAAAGAGGCAAGATTTGAAACCAGATCATTACGGCCCCAAGTTCAGCACTCTATCCACAGAGGTGGCCCTCAGGATTTCATCAGCCCAGAGGATTAGAGGCCAAAAAAAGCCAAGTTGGTGGGAAATACATGTTCCTGAAGTAGGGTAGAATTCTCATCGCCATGCCAAAAAAAGTCTTTCTGATTCAACGTTTTCATTCTGGCAAGCACAAAGAATAGCGTCTGTTTTTAGTAAATTGTGTTTTAATCTTATTGTGAATACATTTGTTTTTATTGAATTTTATGGTCCATGAATGTTGTGGGCCAGGCCTGACTCAGGCCAATTCCAGAATAAAATGAGTCATCAGACAGTTAACAAGTATTTTATTAAGCACCTACTATGTACCAGGCATTGTTCTAAGCACTGGGAATACAGAGAATAGCAAAAGACAGTCCCTGCCCTCAAGGAGCTCAGTCTAAGAGGGAGATCATAGGTAAACAACTATGTAACAAGATATAGAGAGGATGATTTGGGCATAATTCAGAGGAACAGGGCACCCATGTTAAGAGGGATCAGGAAAGACTTGTTATAGAAGGTGGGGTTTTAGCTGGGACTTGAGGAATCTGGGAGATGGAGAGGAAGAGAGAATTCCAGGCCTAGGGCAGAACCATGAAAATACATTAACCCCCTAGGCCAGTGATGGCAAACCTTTTAGAGAGGGAGTGCTGGGCCCCACCACCACCACACCCCCCAGACCAAATGCTGTGCTCTCCCCCCCAGACTGTGTGCTGTACCCCTCCCCCCATCAAATGCCAGGTGTGTCCTGCCCCTCATTACCCTATTACCCTCACAGGGGAAGGAAAAAGCTTTCCCATTAGGCTGCTGGACAGAGAGTCAGGTGATATGAAGAATGTTGTCAGCAAGTCTAGAGAGGGGAAAGGGAGTGGCCCAAGAACTCTGCTCCCTCCAGCTCTGCCACCTGTGAGTTACCCACTATCCCCTGTGTGCTCCCATTGGCTACTAAGCAGAGGGGTGGGGGATATAAAAAATGTCATCAGGCACAGTAGAAAAGGGGAGGGGAGCAGTTCTGCCCAAGTCTCTCTGCCTTTCTAGTAACAAATGGGGGGGGGAGGGGAAGGCCATGTGCCCACAGAGAATGCTTTGCATGCCTTCTTTGGCACCGGTGCCATAGGTTTGCCATCACTGATCTAGACCAATACACTCCAGGATGCCTTCAATCCCTTTTATGAAAAAACTTGTCTGGCCTGTGTGGGAAAGATGTCATTCCTATTACAATGGGTATTTTTCAGTGTGTTCTAATGCTAAACTTGGTTTATTGGATTGGTTTTAGATAACCTGGTCCAGACTAACCACCAAGGATACTTTGGGAGCATATAATGATGGATAAGATGTTGTCTCTGCTCTTTGGAAGCTCTCAGTCTACTGTAGGGAAAATATGCTCACAGGTTACCAAGATAGAAGGAAGCATGTGAGGAACTGGAAGAGGCATACAAACATGATACTGGAGGAGCTCTGAGAATGGGGCTGGGGAAAGACAGACCAGACAGAGAGAGACCAATGCAAGGAAAAAAGAAAAGGAGAGAGAAAGGGAAGGAGGGAGGAAGGAAGAAGGAAGGGAAGTAGAGAGAGGAGAAGAGGAGGAAGAAAAGAAGAAGAAAGA
Source organism: Monodelphis domestica (assembly GCF_027887165.1). Classification (NCBI taxonomy): domain Eukaryota; kingdom Metazoa; phylum Chordata; class Mammalia; order Didelphimorphia; family Didelphidae; genus Monodelphis; species Monodelphis domestica. The sequence continues at coordinate 303,851,225 of NC_077232.1, read as the reverse complement.
GAGGGAAGGAAGAAGAGATGGAAGAAAGGAAGGAGTGATGGAAGCAGAGAGGGAAGAAAGGAAGGAGTAAAAAAAGAAGAGAAGGAGGTAGAGAAAAAAGGAAGGAGAGAGAGAGGGAGAGAGAAGGAAGGAAAAAAGGAGGAGAGGGAGAACAGGAAGAAGGGAGGTAGGAAAGCAAAAGGAAGAGAGGGAGGAAAGAAGAAAGAAATATTGGAGTGATCACATGATACCGATTAGAGAAGGTGGGATTTGAGCTAGATCTCAAAAGAGTGATGAGGAGTTTGGGAGGGCAGAGAGCTGAATGAATTTAAATTTCCTTTTCCTTAATTGTGCTTTGCCCCCCAACAGGTGCTGTATTTGATGAAGACACTGGAAAAATACTGGTTGTACAAGATCGAAATAAAGTAAGTGATTCCTTTGTCATAGATGAACTCTGAATGTTTAGATTATTTTAGGAGACAAGAAAATAAGTGTTTTATATTTATGTTGCCTAAGATATCACTGCCCACAAATCATAGGATTAATAAAGAGATATATATATATATTTTTAAACCCTTACCTTCTGTCTTGGAGTCAATACTGTGTATTGGCTCCAAGGCAGAAGAGTGGTAAGGGCTAGGCAATGGGGGTCAAGTGACTTGCCCAGGGTCACACAGTTAGGAAGTGGCTGAGGCCAGATTTGAACCTAGGACCTCCCATCTCTAGGCCTGGCTCTCAATCCACTGAGCTACCCAGCTGCCCCCAATAAAGAGATATTTTAAAAGATCAATTAACAACTAATTAAGTGCTATTATGTACAAAGTCTTGTACTAAATTCTGGAAGGAAAAATAGTGGGAGCATGGGGAGAACACCGAAAAGTCCTTTCCTTCAGGAGCTTACCGTCTAATGGGGGAGACGACATGTAAATAAACAGATCTGTGTGTAGCCCATACATGGCAATGATCTCTGAAGCAATGATAAATTCTTTTAGCACAGTGCCATCCTTGCACAAGGTGCTGAGGAAATACTGTGCTCTTTCAGTGACACAGAATTCCCTTAAGTTAGAGAACTGCCAAGCTCTCAGATATCCTGGAAGGCTCTGAGGAGTTTCTCCTGCTCAATCTGTAGATAGTGATAGTGACCACACAGTCTTTCCTCAACCAGCTCTTCACATAGCAAGGATGTCCAGTCACTTCTCTGCAAAGTCTTACCTCTTACAGCAAAGCAGATGCAAAACCTATCTTTCCCCTCTTTTCCCCTTTCACCAGAAATAGCAAGGTAAGAGAATAAGAATAAAAAGGCTAGAGATTCTCTGCAGCAAAGAGAGAGAAGGAAGGGCAGGAGGGAGGGATGTCTTTGTTATAAGAGAACTTGCAGAGGAAACTCTTTCTACAAATGCAGGTCTAGACCTTTTCTACCATTTAGAATCTTAGAGACCTGCCTAAAACTGAATCTTCCCTAATCTTAGTGCTTTCCCTCTGAGACTACCCCCAATTTATTCTGGGTATATATATATCTTGTTTGTACCCAAGTTCCACCTAAAATTTCATCTGCCACAGGAAGCCTTTCTAAATCCTTCTTGTTTCTGGTGCCTCCCCTCTCTTAATTATTTCTATTTATTCTGTATGCTGCTTATCTGCACATATGTGTTTACTTCTGGTCTCCCCCTTTAGATCATGAGCTCGTCAAGGGCCTCTTTTTGCATCTTCAGCTCTTAGCAGTGTGTGATGCATAGTAGGTACTTAATGAATGATGCTTATTTGAATATTTTCCTCTTGAGTCGACCATTTTATCAATCAGGTGAAATGAAAAATATAAGTAGAATAAACACAATTTAGTCCCAATAAAAAATGATGTTTATGGATTACTAACCTCATAGGTGTCCCTATGTTGGCTCCCCATTAGACTGTGAGTTCCTAGAGCTCAAGAAGTGTTTTCACCTCCCCCAGTGCCTGTCACATTACAGACACTTAAATGCTAGTTGATTGACTGAATGACTGAAAGGTTAACTGATTTTCCCAGAGTTACAGCCAGTTTGTTTCAGAAGGAAAGCAAGAACCCAAGTCCTTTGACCCAAGACTTTGACACCAGCCACCACTTTCCCCAGACTTTGTCATGCTCTTGCATTGACATTTTTTTGGATTTAGTCAGAAAGCATCTATTATATGAAAGCATTTATTATATGCAAAGCTCTATGCTTGGCTTTGGGACTATGGTCCCTAAACTGGGTAGGAGAGGATGCAAGAGAACAAATTTGGGTATAAGCCCAGAATAAAGAACACCAGTTACATTTTAAGATCCATTCCATTCTTGCTAAGTGTGCATTTGTAGGTTCCTGGCCCTAGCCCTGAGATGCTATGGGAAACAAACAAAAAAAAAGTACTCCTCCTGACCCAAATATCAGACTGGTCTAAGGCAGTAACTACTGGGAGAATACAAAAGTAGTTAGAAAAAACTGACTTCACTGAGGGACTTTTGTTGGTTTCACATTGGGTGGTCCACTCCTTAGGCTATAGACTCTGGTATAGAGGGCTAAATCCAATCCCCATGGGAAAGTGGTTACTTGACAGCTATAATTTGGGGCATCTTCTACAAAGGGTTGCTGCACCCCTTTTTTCAGTCTTTCATCTGCAAAAAATGGACCAGAAATCATTAGCTGAGTATTAAGCCCCAGGATAAATAAGGTAAAAGAACACTTTGCTGTTTTCAGTGTCTTCCAAACATCTGGACTGGATGGGTTATACCACTGATTACTGAAAGAACTTGTTAAATGTCATCAGTAATCTTTGTGGGAAACTACAGGATTATGGTGGGGGAATATCCCAATTTTTTTTAAAAGGGAAAAAAGGTGGATTCTAGCAAACGACAATTATTCCTGGAAAATTCTGGAATGAGTTATTAAAGGTTTGTGCCATCCCCAGGTACCCACAACCAGGCAACCCACAAAACCCACAAAGGGTAAGAATATGGAGAGAGGAATGAGAGTGATCCAGTTTGGGTTCATTAAGAATAAGTCACATTAGACTAATTTCATTTCCTTTCCTAATAATTTTTCTAAACTGGAAGCACCAAGAAATAAACAAGTATACCCAAGTTTTAGCAGGAAAGATATTTGACAAAGTGTCTTTTGATCACATTTTGGACAAGATAGTAAAATGTAGATGGCTCTTGGTATATTGGGGAGGGATGACAATCTATTGAAAAGATTGACAAAAGGAAGTATAATAAATGGATTAGTATCAACTGGACAGCCTCCTTGTATTTTCAATTTCATTAATTTCTCCTTTGATTTTTAGGATTTCCAATTTTGTCTTTAATTAGGGATTTTTAATTTGTTCTTCTGGTTTTTCTTTTAGTTGCATAACCAATTCATTTTTGATCAGCTTTTTCTCTATTTTATTGATATAAGCATTCTGGGATATAAAATTTCCCCTAAGTACTGCTTTGACTCTATACCATACATTTTGATATGTTGTCTCCTTATTGTCATTCTCTTTAATGAAATCATTGATTGTTTCTATGATTTGTTCTTTGACCCACCCTTTTAGAAGAATTAAGTTATTGCATTTCCAATTAATTTTTAATTTCCCTTTCCATGAACCCTTATTGATTATAATTTTTATTGCATTATGATCCAAAAAGGTTGCACCTGTTATTTCTGCTTTTCTACATTTGGTTATGATGTTCTTATGCCCTAGTACTGTGTTGGTGAAGCCATGGCATGGGTGCTAGGGAGGTATGGAGGGGGCTGCTCCTTTCCCTCTCTCCACAGCACCCAAGGACATTTTTTTTGCATTCCCCACCCCTCTATCCAGCCATTTAATGCAAACACTTCCTCCCTGTTGTCTGGAGTAATGGGGGAGGGTTCCCAGGCAGCTTGAAGTTACAGTTTGGGCACAAGATCTCAAAAATGTTCACCAACACTGCCCTAGTACAAGATCAATTTTTGTATATGCACCATGTGCTGCTGAAAAGATGGTATATTCCTTTTTATCCCTATTCAATTTACTCCAGATAACTTTTCTAAAACTGCATTGACTTCCTTTATTTCTTTCTTATTTATTTTTTGGTTCGATTTATCTAGTTCTGATAGGAGGAGGTTCAAGTTCCCCACTAGTATAGTTTTACTGCCAATTTCCTTCTTAGGTTCCCTTAGTATCTCCTTTCAAAATCTGGAGACTATACCATTTTGTACATATATGTTAAGGACTGATATTATTCCATCATCTTTATTGCCTTTTATCAAGATATAATTACCTTCCTTATCTCCTTTAATCAGATCTATTTTTGCTTTAGCTTTGTCTGAGATCATGATTGCTACTCCTTTTTTTAATATCTCAGTTGAAGCCCAATAGATTCTGCTCCATCCCCTTACCTTTACTCTTTGTGAGTCTATCTGCATCAAATATATTTCTTGTAAACAACTTATCATAGGATTTTGGTTTTTAATCCACTCTGTATGCTTCTGTTCTGTGGTGAGTTCATCCCATTTACATTCATAGTTATGATTACTATCTGTGTATTCCCCTCCATCTTGTTTTCCCCCTTTAATCCTGCCCTTTCTCCTTTTACTTTGTCTAGGAGGGATTCCTTGATAGTATCTCAAGTCATGGAGTACTTATGAAGCCCCAGAAATATGCCACTCACCAACAATTTCTTTGAGCAAGCCAGTTAACTCCTTTGGCCCACAGTTTCCTTATCTCTGAAATGGAGTGACTGAACTAAAGGACAGCCAAGGTCCCTTCCAGTTTGAAGTCTATAATCCTATACCTTTCCACTCTATTGGGGAAAAAAAACTTACTAATGAGGTCTGCTATTGTTCAGTTGTGTCTGACTCTTTGTGACACCATGGACCATAGCACTGGGGCTCCTCTATCTTCCACTTTCTCCTGAAGTCTATCTAAGTTTATGTTCGTGGTTTCCATGGCACTATACATCCATCTCATCCTCTGCCATCTCCTTTTCCTTTTGTCTTCAATCTTTTCTACTTCACAGCCTTTTTCCAGTGAGTCTTGTCTTCTCTTTATGTAGCCAAAGTATTTAAGTTTCAACTTTAGTATTTGACCTTCCAGTGAATGGTCTGAATTAATTTCCTTAAGTATTAACGGATTTGATCTCCTTGCTGTCCAAGAGACTCTCAAAAGTTTTTTCCAGCATCATGATTGGAAAGTGTCAGTTCTGTGGTGCTCACCTTTCCCTGTAGTTTCCCTTTCCAGCTCTCACATCCATACATTACTCCTGGTAAAACCATACCCTTGACTATCCGGGACTTTGTCGGCAAGGTGATATCTCTGCTTTTTAGTATGCTGTCCAGATTTACCTTAGCTTCCCTTCCAGGGAACAAATATATTTTAATTTCGTGGCTGCAGTCACTACCTGCAGTGACCTTTGAGCCCAAGAACATAAAACTTGACATTGCTTCCATTTCTTCTCCTTCTCTATGCCAGGAAGGGATGGGAAACAGCTACCAAGATCTTGGTTTTAGATTCTCCCCTTTCTCCCTAATCAAGAGATTTCCTAATTCTCCTTGATTTTCTGCCATCAAGGTGGTACCAAGGTCTACATAGCTGAGATTCTTGATATTTCTCTTGACATCCTCCATTCTGGCTTTTGATTCTCCAGCTTGGTATTTTGCGTTTTGGACTCTGCATTTAAAGTACCTCCATAAGGTGACAACATGCAGCCTTACTGTACTCCTTTCCGATCTTAAACCAACCCATTGTTCCAGGTTGGGTTCTCACTATTGACCCACATACAGGTTCCTCAGGAGACTCGTAAGATGATCTGGTTCTCCCATCTCTCCGAGGAGCCACAGTCGCGGGCTTTAGTGCAGTTGATGAAGTAGATGGAGATGCTTTCTCTGGAAGTCCGTTGCTTTCTCCATCAGTCAGTGAACGTTGGCAATTTTATCTCTAGGTTCTTTGCCTGCTCAAAGCCCAACCTGCTCTTCTGATGATTCTCTGTTCACACTCTGCTGAAGCCCAATTTGCAGAACTTTAAACGTAACCTTGCAGGTGTGTGAAATGAGCACAACCGCCCGGGAACTTGAACATTCTTTGGCATTGCCTTCTTTAGGACTCTAAGTCAGAAAACGGATTTTTCCCAGTCCAATGGCCACTGTTGAGTTACCCAAATATGCCAGCATATTGAATGCAATAGGCTGCCTAGAACTGTAATGAATCCACTGGCCCTACAGATCTTCTGGCAGCTGATGATGATGACGGTGATTTAATTAATGTTTCATGGTTTGTTAAATGACTATTTGTTGTGATCCTCTAGAGGAATTCCTACTTCAGGTGGGGATTAGACTTTTAAGATCCTTCTAGCTCATATTTAGAGATTGAGTACAATATCAATGAGCTTTGGATCAGCGGATAGAGCACTGGGCCTGGAGGCAGGAAGACCTGAGTTCAAATCCAGCCACAGACACTTCGTAGCTGTGTAACCTGGGACAAATCACTTAATCTCTGTTTGCCTAGAGAAGGAAATGGCAAAGCACTACCATTGTCTTTGCCAAAAAAGCCCCATGGACAGTACTGCCTCACTATGGTCCATGGGGCCATGAAGAGCCAGCTGCAACTGATTGACTAAGCAACAAATTTAAAGAGACTGGCAGAATTCAGACCCAGAGACAGGAATGAGATTGGACTTATACTAACCCGGGTGTCCTGGAATGGAAAAAGGTGTTTGGAACAGTGAACTGCTCTGCCTTTCATTAGGGAATGAAGAAACGCAAACCCCCAAAAGGTTATTATTTGGAACAATTTGGGACGTGTGTAGCGATGTGCATGAATGTGCCTGTGTGTCTTTTGTTAGGAAAATAGTAACTCAATCAGCTTGGAACCTTTGAGACCTCATTATTCATTCATCCATGCTAGCATTGCCCCTGTAGCCACTGACACATTACTTACCACACTGTGTACTGGCTCCAAGGCAGAAGAGAGGTAAGGGCTAGGCCATGGGGGTCAGGTGACTTGCCCAGGGTCACCCAGCTCGGAAGTGTCTGAGGCCAGCTTTGAACCCAGGACCTCCTGTCTCTAGGCCTGGCTCTCAATCCACTGAGTCGCCGAGCTGCCCACAGTCACATTTTTTAAAGAGCCAACAAGTAATGTTTCTTTCTCTAATTCCTTTTGGTTAATTGGGAAAGAACATCTATATGTAGATATTATATTTGCACATAGCTGTCTATATGCATACAGGTGTATCTCTGTATTAGTGTATACGTGTATGAATATACATATTGTAATATTTATTGAGAAAGGAAATAAGGAATTGGGGATTTAATGGGAGGTTTGTATGGGGTAATGAGGGGTTAAGGGAAGAGAGGGTATATATATACTCCATAAATGCCAGCTCATATAGAAACATATATTTTTAAGTTTTAATAGCTAAAACCGAATTAAGACTCAATTCACGGGGTGTGTAGATACAAATATATTTTATTTTTTTATTTGGTCAATTTCAAACATTATTCCCTGGTTACAAAAATCATTTTCTATTCCTCCCTCCCCTCCCCCCACCCCTCCCGTAGCCGATGCGCAATCCCACTGGGTATTACGTGTCCTTGATCCGAACCCATTTCCATGTTGGTGTTTGCACTAGCATGTTCATCTAGTCGACATCTCCAATTACAAATACATTTTAAATATATGAGTATGGTTATAGGCACACATATGCATACGTACATCTATATTTTCACATAGTATCAAGTCATAGTGCAGATTAAACTATTGAAGCTTATGAATTTTATGTAGAGTATATTGGCATATTATAAATATTACATGGGCATTTATATGTTGTTGTTCAGTTGTTTCAGTTGTGTCTGACTCTTGGCGACCCCATTTGGAGTTTTCTTGGCAGAGATACTGGAGTAGTTGGCCGTTTCCTTCTCTAGCTCATTTCACAGGTGGGGAAACTGAGGCAAACTGGGTGCAGTGACTCACACAGGGTCACACCGCTAGGAAGTGTCTGAGTACAGATTTGAATTTAGGAAGATTTACCTAGTGCTTTCCCAGTGTTACGGATCCGTGTGGTCTTTCTGTTCTGCTTTTAGGGTTCGTGCTCCCTGATGTTTATCAGGTTCAAATCTAACAAAAAGAGCATGCCTCCGGGAATGCTTTTATGTGCTTTATCCCATGCATTTGCATGATTACTGGCCTCCTGATTTAAAGTAGCTGCACAGATGCCTTGTGAACGTAAGCCAGGAGTTGGTGCGGTTAGCTACGGGGATTCCATTTGGTTTTAAAGAAGACTAGACCGTCCAGGTTTAAAAACAGCCCACCCTGCCAGGGAAATGACTCGTCAAATGCCATTTCATGGAGGAGCTTCACGGCGACAGGACAGGCCACCTAGCGACTGCTACCGGTTCCCTTCCAGCCGGACTCCCGGGGTAGGAGAGCAGCCAGCCAAGAATCTGGGTCATTACACCTTGAGCAAAACACGACCATGCACAGGAAATAATCTGTGTCTGCATTGTGCCACGAGAGAGTGACTCCGGCGGCAAGGAAATTCCCCGGGGCCCACGACTGACCCGCCGGACTAGGCCAAGGTGGCTTGGGGTTGGGGTGGAGTGTTGGGCTCCCGAAAGGCCTAAACATGTAGAACTGCAGCCAGCCACTTTACCTCCTTCATTTTGCTGGAAGGAGACTGAGGGCCGGGGAAGAGAAGGGTCCAAGGTCCTATGGGAATGGAGTGGGAACCCGAGTGGTCTCTCTCAACATCCGGGGGGTCCCCTGTTGTACTGGAAGATGGACGAAAACAGCTGAGGCTCACTGCATTGCCAGCCTTTGAAAAGAACCTGTAAAGCCAGTGAAGCCAAGGATTCTCGTCAGCATGTTTTCTACCATCATCCCCTAATTCATCAAGAACGCTTTCATTTTCTGTCTGAAAGGCCTCGGCACATTGGATAGAAAGCTAGGTTCAACACCTGGAGAGGCCTGAAGTCCTCCAGAGCCGTGCTCCCACTTTCCAGGCCTGCTTGTGCCTCCAGAAACTCTTGGCCACAAGTCTTCAGCGCCGATGGCCACGTTTCACTTTCTGAAGGAGTTAGGGGAGAGGGAGAGAGGCCTCGGAGGCCACAGACCACCCTCTGATCCTTCCCAAGAATGCCTAGCATGACCAAGCTGGCTTTCCGGATCTGGGCCCCGATCCTGGGGGTTTCTGGTGCTTCCTGTGCGATGAGGGTCACTCCCTTCCCCTCTGAGGACCTGTTTTCAGACCGTATCTGCTTTCTCATCCCAAGTCCTTGGGAGGCATGGCCTGCTTTAAAAAGAAAGCCTGGCTTTCCCAGTGCCTCTGTCACCCTGCTGACTCGGGAACCATCAGAGCCACAACTCAAATCCAGGTCCTCTGGCCCCAGACTTTTGGGCCAATTGCTCTGCTCCCTCCAGATCGTCCTCACTCCCACTCCTCTCCTCTGTCCCCCCACCCCACCCCGGCCCCCCCAAACAAGGAAGAAACACCAGAGAGTCTGATAAACAAATAATAGTTTTATTTGTGTTGCCCGTGAGAAGCAAATATAGGTTTACATAAAGTCACTTAAGGCTTAGACAGTCATCATCCGCTCATCAACGTTTCTTATTGAATACACGACCAAGTATTTAAGGGGACACTGGAAAGGTCCATACCTTGGTGGTTACACAGAACAAACTACTCCGTTATAGCAGCTTCAAGATTTCCTTACTTCTCGAACTAGTCAACTAGCAGCAAACTTAATGTATATACATGGGTCTCTCCTCAAACATCCAGGAGACGTTTCCCTCCGGGGTTTCAGTCATGCCAGAATTTTTATCACATTAACAAAAGCAGCCTGGAATCTCTGCTACTGGGGGGAATGCGGCGTGGGGATCGCTTGAGTTGGGGAGTTCTGAGTTGCAAGAAGACAAACGCCAATTGGGTGTCTGTGCCAAGTCCGGGGCCACCAGGCTGCCCAAGGAAGGGCAAACCACCCCAGGCTGAAGCCGTGGAAGGGCAAAGCTCCCTTCCACCTAGCAGCGAGATTGGCCGCTGCAATTCTAGCCTACCCAAGATGGAAAGACTCAATCTAAAAAAGGGGGTGGGGGGGGGAGATGGAAGGAAGGAAGGAGAAATATTTGTTTTAATGAAGGTCTTACTAAAAAAAATGTTTCCAAATCAATTTCCATGCAAAGCTGGCAAAAGCAAGCGCCCCCAGGTAGCCTAAGCACTGGATTGGTTGGATTCAGGAAAGGCCCAATCTAATAACTTTTTTGTTTTGTTTTCTGGTTTAATCATTCAGACGAAAAACGCGTGGAAGTTTCCAGGAGGCTTGTCTGAGCCTGGAGAGGACATTGGTATGTGTATCGTTCTATTTCTAATGGCCTAGAATGAGGTAAGGGAATGCAAGCAGTACCTCACCTGCTTAGTGAGGAAATATGACGTGGAAATTTCTGATTGTTCCAAAGCAGATCCGATGAGGGGGGAGTTCGCTCTGGGTCTGAAGGGAAAGGAAAAGCAGATTCTATCGGACCCAATCACCACGGAGGGATTTCCCACAGTGTGCTAAACGTCTTGCCAAGTTCTCTGGGGATACAACAGCAAAACTAGCTCCTAGCATTAGAACTGGGGCTGCATGGCTTAGTAAATCGAGCACTGGACTGGGAGTCTGAAGGGCCTGGCCTCAATTCCAGCTATTAACTAACTGTCTGACCTGGGTACCCGAGTTTCCTCATCTGCAAAATGGGAGACTTGGCCTCAATGACTTTTAAGACTTCTTTCCTGCTCTAAGATCCTAGGATTTCCTCTTCAGTTTTATTTTATTTTATCCCTTTATCCGTTTGCCTAATCCATGTTCCATTTAGATTATATGCGTTTGCTTGTATTTTTGTCACTTATTGTGCTTCAGATTCCCCCCAACCAAAAGTGACCTGTGAAAGAATCTGGAAGAAGTCAGGAGCGGTCCAGAGAGAAAGACACGGCCATCAGTGAAGCCTAGGCATAGAGCATGTAACTCTGCCTTCAGAAATCAGAGCCAGGCAAATTGGGCCAATTCAGCAAACGATTATTGAGCTCCCATTGTATGCCAGGCACTGCACACAGCATGTTGTTGTTTGGTCATTTCTGACTCTCTGTGACCCCATTTGGAATTTTCTTGGCAAAGACTATGGTTTGCCATTTCCTCCTTCAGTTCATTTTACAGATGAAGAATTGAGGCAAACAGAGAAGAATGACATGCCCAGGGTCACACAGCTAGTAAGAGTCTGTGTGGGTGGATTTGAAGTAAAAAATGAATCCTCTTGAACCCAGGCCTGGCACTTTGTCTGCTGCTCCATCTAGATGCCAACAACCACCTCCACAAAGGTCACAACCAGGATAAAATGTGGATGAAAGCTAGTCACTGAGACCAGGGCCACTTTTTTGGTGTCGGGTATGGGCTAAATCCTTGTTAGACTATACCAGTGAAAAATTGGAGGGATCCATTATTTCCCGTAAGCCTAAAAATCCCCACCTCAGTCCTGCTTCCCCCTTCTAAAACCATTATTTGCATGTCACCCAGCGGTGGCAGACATCCTTAATTTACTGGACAGCCGGCTCTCAGTGACCCATGAGCAGGCTGGTTCACAAAGAACAAATGTGGCTTTCAGGCTTTTAAAATCCTTTCACGTAAAAGGGAGAGCTGGCCTGCAGGGACGGCGGGAGGCTCTTGCTACCAATACATTTCTTGGCCCCACATCAGCCTCAGAAAGGCACGAAGAAGTTCTGGCAAGAAAGCACCCCCATCCTTCGGACCATTCACAGCGGATCTGGTATGATGGAGAGCCTCCTCTCTGCCTCTGGGTGACGGTGGGAAAGGCCCTTTATCCCTCAGTCTCTTCCTCTGCAAAATGAGGTCTAAATGACTTCTGAGGTCCCTCTCCAAGTCTGGGGTCCTTAGAGTTGAATTACGAATAGCGTTTCAACTTTTCCTGTCCACACAGAGCGGGCTCATGGTTTCATCTGGAGTATTATGAAGACCCAGAACAAGATGCACCATTATCCAAATCACAGTAAGACAGCAAAACAAGCAGCCTGTGATTTCTGCATTTCCAGCCTTCCTGAACGCCTACATTAGCCGCGATGACTAAGAGCTGGCCATACACACAGCATTTAGCTTAAGAATGCCCCTGCTTATCCCAGAAATTGGGCAACTGTAGATCTCGGGATTCTGGAACCAGGGCTCAGAATCCTACTTGTGCCACGGACCCCTGGGTGCTCTGGAACAGCCTGTGGGAGCCTCCTCTGAATAAGTGTTAAATGCATAGAACCAAATATATAGGATGGCAAACGAAATCAATTACCCTGAAGTCAGAAATGTCATCTTTTCCCCATCTAAGTGATCAGGCCCTTGAAATCGATCGCCAGACCCTTCCAGGGAACCTTGGTCTAAAGAAAGCTTTCTGAGAAGCAGAGAGTTGCTCTGAGGCCAGTGCACGAAGTGACAGAGCCCACCTTCAGGCCTTCACTCAGGCACTTCTCTGTGAAGGCCGGCAGACTGGATAAGTGATTGCAGTCAGTGCACAGCCCTTGCTAACCCCTAGGACCATCACTGAGGGAAATGAGGACGGCTTGGAGTCATCTGGAGCAGGGGAAGGACATAACTCTTCAACAAAGCAGGGATCAGCAAAATTTATTTTAGGAACGTTTCTGTTTAAAAAGAAAGTTTCTGGCACATAAAAGAAGAAATTTCAAGTGACCGGGAAAATTTGTTGCCATGGAACACTTTATTCCCTCATGCTGCCACATAAACAGGATGATATATGATCTATTGGGTAGAGAACTGGCTTTGGCGCCAGGAAGCCTTGAGTTCAAGTCCTATCACTGACATCTATTGTCTGTGAGAACCTAGGCAAGTCATTTTCCTCCTCATGTTTAAATGACAAAGAAGATGTCAGCCTGCACTGACAATAGAGAGAATTCTCTGAATCCAGGTCTAGCCTCCACCTCTCCCTATAGCCTACATTGTATTAGAATACGGTTAACAACCTGGAAATCGAATGGGACCCTGATGAGCAAAGGCCAAGAAGAAGGAGAAAGTCACCTTACGGGTCACCGTGTCACGGAGCTCTCCACGCCTCGGAGGCAGCATCCAGCATGGATCAGACCGGGGCCATCAGTGCAGAGGCAGAGGGAACCCCCCCCCCCCCAGGGCAAACAAGCTTATATTCTAGCGAGCCCTTTCCCATCATCATTAACTACATATCACAGGATACAAACGGCAACAGTAAACAACAATAACAGTAACAGTGATACAAGACAGTGATCCATTCGCTCTTCAGCCTCACAAAATGGTCTTTCTGCTTAATTCACGCACATTAAAGTAACACAGACGATAGCAGAGCAAGAGAATCAAGGAAGTGGCTTTGAAGCAAAGCTACAACATCCCACTGGAGGGTATGTTGCCCTCCCCGTTGGCCCAGACAAGCGCCACGCGTATGCCCTTTCCGTGAACACATGAATGCCCAAATATCCACTTTTTCTCCTTTTCTAGCTGATTTTATAGACTAACACGGTCACTTTGGTCGAAGAACTGATGCTTAGTCAGCTGGAATCTTGGCTGGTTATCGCCAGTCCGATGAATGAGCTGGGACTCCCCTCCTTCCATTTCAGTCTTTTCTTTCTCAAGATAACCAACAGCAGTGATGCTTAGGATCACAGGCATTAAAGCCTGAAGGGCCCTTGGAGAAAAGCCAGTTCAAATTCCTCATTTTTGGAGATAAGAAAATTCTGGTCCTGCCCGTTATAAAGGGCCCCAACATCAATCTCTCGGTGTATGAGCAGCAAAGAACGAATAAGGCATTGGATTTTGTACCTTTAAACTACTTTTCCGAAAGCTTTGCTTAAAAAATTGTGGAGAACAGTTTAAGTAAGGGAAGCCCCATCCATATAAGATATAAAAGAAGCCGGACAAAACAGTGCCACGGCCTTGAAAGACAAGGAAAGAAACCTCGGCCATTTTGCTCATTTAAAAAGAACTGTTTTCCAAATTCTATTCTGCTTTCCCACTCTGTTTTTAAGAATCGAATTTCTAAGTATGTCTGGCCCACAGTCACCTCTCATCTGTGCTGGTCAATGTGGGGGCACCCACAGGTACACTTAACGCATGGGAATGAAATCCTGCACCCTCCCAATTCCCTTCGGTCTTGCCCACTGCCAGCATTGCTGAAATAGGAGACCAAGTCATGAGGAAGGCCGAGAGCTGGAAAGGCCGTTTCCAGGAAGAGCCCACGGGGACATGCTGGGAAGTGAGAGATTCCTTCCACTCCCCTCCATGTCTGCTTTCCAATAACCTTATTGCTTGACAGCTAACAACAGTGGAAACAATTCAAAAAGTATTTTAAAGGAAACCAGATGCCCACAGCAAAGGTGAATCATACTACCTATCAACTTCATTTCCCTTTCTGAAAATCTTTTCTCTCATCTGTAAAATGAGTTTGGAGAGAAGCAAATCTCCAAGGATCTTTCTGGAGCCCTAGAATGTCATCCAAGTAACAGGACTGATTAGCATTGGGCCCGTGAGTGGTAGTAGAAGAAAAGAAGAGAAAACAGGAAAACCTACTCCAGGGATGATTGAGGGCAGCAAGGAGGCACAGTGGAGAGAGTGGCAGCTCTAGAGTTGAGAGGACCTGGGTTCAAATCTGACCTCTAACATTTCACTTCCTCACTGTGTGACCCTGGGCAAGTCACTTAATCTCATTAGCCTAGCCTTTGCCTTTCTGTCTTATAGTTCTTACTAGGGCAGAAAGAATGATTTAAGAAAGAAAGGAAAAAGTAACCATATACCGGATGTCCAGGGGACATGGGAATTCACATCCCAGGAGTAAAATATTCAACTTCTGGCTCTGACGTTGTGTACTTGTGTGACCCTGGGCAAGTCACTGACTTCTCTGGGCCTCAATGTTTCTTTATCTCTGAATAGCTAGTGTTGCCTTAAAGCAGCTGAGATTCCTTTTAGCTCTGAATCAGTAATGAAGTCAACCATATTTACTTTTTAGTTTTTCAAAAAGGATGTCAGGAAAAAACCAACAATGTTGTACTTAAACATGCTCGTTTCCCCCCTTATCTCTAAGGAAACTGGAACAGCTAATAAGTAGTAAACGGGGCATTGTAGGCCTGACCCAGTGCATTTGGGTTCCTTGGGATCTTAGGGTCTGGGGTCAGGGGGCACATCAGGCACAAGGTGGCAAGGAGGGGCTACCACCAGCCAAAGCCAGAAAGAAGGTGAGCTTCCCTGCCTGGCCAGTGCAGACGTCCCTTTGGTGCTTGGGAGAGAATGCAGTCACTCACGAGTTCAACAGCAGCATCTTGTAGTAAGGGAAATGGCGCCCTGAACCGGGAGCCAGGCACTTGGGCTCCAGCCCCGGCTCACACGCTACCTTCCTCTCTGTGGGACTCAGTGTCCCCACCTGTCAGACAATGGGGTGAGACTCGGCGCCTCTAAGTGTGTCTGCAACTTTAAAACCCCTCGAGGACGCGGACTGGGTCTTTCCTGGCCCCAGCCTGAGTGCCAGGGAGTGCCGTATCTCTGAGGCACCCAAACAAGGGGCCAGGAGCCTGCCGTGCTGTTCCCAACAGGCAGGGACTCCCTGGACCAGCCACTTAAGGGCAGTCCTAAGAAGGCCACTGACTAGACTCGCTGGCTGGGACCCAGGGCTCACAGAGAGGAAAGTGAGGGCGTCCTCTTCAAGAGGCGCCGGTAGTCGTGGCCCTTCTTGCTGGCCTGGCCCCCCACCCCTTGGTCAGACACGCCCCGGGAGCACGCGTGCCCTCCACGTGAGCTGCTGCCCCTCTTCTCTTGCCCAGGAGACACGGCTACGCGCGAGGTTCTGGAGGAGACCGGCATCACGTCGGAATTCCAAGCCCTGCTGAGCATCAGGCAGCAGCACGGGCGTCCGGACGCCTTTGGGAAGTCCGACCTGTACATCGTCTGCCGCCTGAAGCCGCTCTCCTTCCGCGTCTCCTTCTGCCCGCACGAGTGCCTGCGCTGCGAGTGGATGGCCCTCGCGGCCCTGGCGACGGCCGAAGAAGCGACCCCCATCACCCGCAGAGTGGCCAGCCTGCTGCTCTATGGCCACAGGGAAGGCTTGGACAAGGTCGACCTGACCGTGCGGGAGCTCCCCGCTCTCCACAGGGGCCTGTCCTACAAACTCTATCACAGGGACTTGCCAGAGCTCTACGAAAAGATGTCGGCAATGGACTAAAATTCACATTTACGTCCTTTAATAATTTAAATAGAATTTTTCGGGGTCACGTGAACGAGGAACAGCCTTTGGGAGTGGTCGGTGGGCCTGTCTTATAAGAATAAATGTGTTTAAAAACGTGCATAGCTTTCAGAGTCCCTTTTACGAAGGTAAGCAGAGCAAGAAAAGAGGGGTCCCAGGAAGGCTCCTCATCCATCATTCCCACAGTCTTTGGGGGGTGCTGGGGGCTATCACCCCAGGTAAATACAAGGTTACAGTTTGGCCAGAGATCCCCACCTGGGCCAACACGCCCACGTTTCTATCCTTCTCTTCCATCTTTTCCCTCCACTTGGTATGGAAGAAGGCACCGAGGGCCCCGTGCCAGTCAGCTCTTAGCAGACATGGGGAGGAAAAGGATGGCTTTCTGCCCCGGGCCAGTCTTGGATCCAAGCTTGTACTGCCCCGTTCGTTTCAGTGCCACGTACCAATTGGAATATTTCCTCGAGCGATAAGTGTTGTAGTTGTTGGACTCCAAGCGTTCGAAAAAGAAACACTCTTCGGTCACATATTTCTGAAAAAAACAAAATAATAAAATGATGACTATTTTATCACAATTATCACCATTTTTAACTCCTGTTTCTTTTCTTTTTTTTTTAAACCCTTACCTTCTGTCTTGGAGTCAATACTATGTATTGGCTCCAAGGCAGAAGAGTGGTAAGGGCTAGGCAATGGGGGTCAAGTGACTTGCCCAGGGTCACACAGCTGGGAAGTGTCTGAGGCCAGATTTGAACCTAGGACCTCCCATCTCTAGGACTGGCTCTCAATCCACTGAGCTACCCAGCTGCCCCCTTAACTCCTGTTTCTTGAAGCCTCTGGGAGGCATGGAGGGAAGCGTTCTTATTCCCATTTCCTAGGTGAGGAAACTGAGGATCCACAGAGGGGAAGGCCCATGGTCACATGGCTAGTAAACACTGGAGCCAAATTCCCTGCAAAGCCAGGCTTTTTTTCCTTTTTTTTGCACTGTGGCACCCCACTCCCCACCAAATCTCCTCCAAGAAGGCCTGGAGGGCATCAGCAGCTTTCTAAGTAAGAGCCTGGCCAGTGAGCATGGTATTCTTCAAAGGGTACCGCAGATATGAAAACCCATCGTGGGACCTTGCTGGGAGCATGTGCCACTCCTCATAAAAGCTTCCCATCATCTAGCCACCAAGAGAAAGGGATGTGCAGGGCAGAATAAGCTGCCTCTCGGGGCAGGAAGCCAATCAGCACTTGAAAAATAAGGTGCTCTTCGGAGCTTTCTAATTCAACCCCCTCATTTTATGCATGAGGGAAACTGAGGCAAAGACAGACTTGCCCAGGGTCACACAGCTAGGAAATGTCTGAGGCCAAATATGAACCCAAGACCCCCCGACTCCAGGCCTGGTGCTCTACCCAATGAGCTACCTTGCTGCCCCCTTTCCATAATAAATAACCAAGAAGTGGTGAATGTCAAAAACACCCTTCCTAATGTAAGGATTAAAGTTAATATCCAAGACTTTGTTAGTATTGCTGATGATGAACTTGGCCAAGTCACATAATTTCTCTGAGGCAGTTTCCTCAGCTGCAAAATGGGACTATTTGCCATGTTTACTTCACAGAGTGGAAAGCCGTCTGAAAGCCTGAAGGAACTCTACGAATGTGAATGATAACTTAGCCTCAGCATCCCAGATTCAGAGCCACAACAGGGGGCCTCAGAACTCAGACACCCATTGTAGAGACGAGGAATCGAGGCACCAGAAGACACCTAGTGACATCTAATGCCCAGTGGGGAGAATCAAGGCTCCGGCAGGACGCCAGAGTTTGGGGGGGAGGGTCCTAGGCCATCACCATGAGGCCTCTCGATGACAGAAACTCTTGGGTTCCCCTCAAAGCTGCCGCTGCTGCGGGCAACCCCAGACCCATAAGTACATGTCAGCCTGACTGAAGTGTTTCTCGCCCACAACCACCCCGACCACTTCCCTTGGTTTTCTGGGGAGTGAGGACTTTTTCATCGGCCAGGCTCACCCAGATGAGTTTGAGAGAGGCCAGATTGCTGCCTGCTGTGGTGTGGAGGCCTGCCAAGGAACCTAGCATTGTAAAAGTGCGGGATGAACTTGGCAGGGGAGCCAGGATGGCCCCTGAAGGAGGGGAGCTGGAAGGGGCAGGAAGGACTTTAACAGCAGCAAGGACCTTCCATCCTCAAAGGATTCAGAGTCCCGATGTCCCCCCTGTTCCCCCAACACTGCAGATAATCGTTAACAAGCCTCCCCCCACAGTCACGCCTGGAGCTGTCCCAAGAGTCTAGGATGCTCCAGACACTGTGCTAAGTGCCGGGGATCCACGGCCAAAACCCGATCCCCTGTCGAGCTCCCGGGCCGAGGGGACAGCACGTGGACAATTCCATGAAGCCATGCTATATGTGGGATAATCAACAGTGGGCAGGCACAAGAAGGAAGGAGGGCGGGGAAAGGCTCCCTGTAAGAGGATGGACTTAGGGAAGCCAGGAGGGGCAGAGGAAGAGGGAGAGCTTTCTGGGCAGGAGGGAACAACTCAATGACCCCAACCCAGTGACTTTCCACAGGGCAGCTGTTGCATCAGGAACAGGCAACGGGAGAGGGGAGAGCAAGAAGACATTTAAAATTTGTCAGTCACATGTTTTGAAGTTTGGCGACAACACCCTGGCAGGATGTTTGGCCGAATGATACATCCAAGACTGTTCAGTGTGGAAACTCCCTCTACCAAGACAGATAGCAACCACTTATTTGTAACTCCATAGGAATATAGACTTAGTGCTGGAAAAAAACTGGGGGGGGGGGGGATCTCCTCACATCTGAAAGAAGCCCAGAGAAGCCAAGCCTTGTCTGGGGTGGGGGTCAAGCCTAGGTCTTCCCAACTGTCAGTCCACTATGCCACAAGTGATGCCTGGAGCTCAAATAAGTTAAGTGACTTACTTATCATCACAGAGCTAAGAATCAGGGCCGGGGTTCAAACCCTGGTTCTGGGACCTGGGGCTCTGGAGCTGCTGGGACCTCATTCCAGATCCAATATAAATGTTCCCTATGCCACAATGCCAAGGAATACCCTTCACCAAAACAGATCACAGCCCTCATGACTCAACAGGGAAGTCTTAGGGAGTTGTGTGAGTCTCAGAGGTGAGTGACTTGCCCGGGGTCACAACAATGGCAAGTGCCCAAGGTGAAGTTGCAAGCACTCCGGTGCCAATGCTTTACCCACCCTCTGGAAAGTCAAGCAGAATGCCATATTTCCAAATGGTACTTAGACCGCCAGACAAACCTGAGAACTCTTCCACCTGGGACCACGATGGGTACCACAGGGTTTTCGATGAACAATAGGTGAGGTACCAGCTTGAACATGGAAGAAACTCTTTTAAAAATGAAAAAGCTTAAAGTCTTTAAGCTCAGTGGATAGAGCACCAGGTCTGGAGTCAAGAAGACATCTCCATGAGTTCAAATCCATCCTCAGCCATTGGTAATAGTTTAATGTTCATTTATTCATTCATTTCCAGTCCAATCAATGACTAACCCCAGTCCAGAGACATTAAGGCCACAGTCCCTCTAGTCATGATCAATGGAAACTCACTGAGTGACAGTTCAGTGACAGGCCACTAAGTGACTCAATCCTGATAGAATCGGAGCCAGCCTCAGTTATTTCATCTGCCTAATGAACTGGAGAGGAGGTAGTTAGGTGGGACGATGGATAGAGAGCCAGACCTGGGGGCAAGAGGACCTCAGATACTTCCTAGGTGTGATCCTGGGCAAGTCACTTGACCCTGTTTGCTTAGCCTCGTGTCTTAAAGAGTTGACACTAAGACAGGAAGTAGGGATTTTGTTTTAATGAGCTAGAGAAAGAAATGGCAAACCACTCTAATATCTTTGTCAAGAAAACCCCAGATAGAGTCCTATAGAGTCAGACTCAACTGAAATGACTGAATAACAACAACAAATTAGCACCTGTCATCTTTCCTGTCTTCTTGGCCTCAAAAGTATACCATCTGAGAGAGCAGGAAACACCATATCCCTCTGTATCATCTATGACAAAGCTATAGAGATTTGGGTTCATTATTCAGCTTTTCTATTTATATCCCCAGCCCTCTTCACATAGTACTAGTTTAATGTTCATTCATTCATTCCAGCCTCATCAATGACTAACCCCAGCCCAGAGACACTGAGGCCACAATCCCTCTAGTTATGATCGATGGAAACTCACTGGGTTTTCAATGACAGGACACATAAGTGACTCTATCCTTACAGAATCAGAACCATTCATTGAAATTCAGACTTGGAAAAGGCGGTTATTTTCAAACCCTGGTGAATAATGCTGGACATGGCTAAGGAGAAGATTGTGTGGTGTCTCCTACCATCTCCCCACCACCCCTGCCACTGTATGGGAGCCAAAAGAGGGCTGGGATAGACACCATCATGATTCACCCTCCATGTTTTGTCACATCCTGAGTTTAAAGGGCTTTCTCTCTTCCTGGCCATCCTGAAAACATTAACAAGTATGGCTGATTCACTTCCTTGAAAAAGCCACAAGGATTGTCATCTTTTGTTATTACATTTCACTGGCAAAGCCCCAGCTATCATTCAGAGAACCTCTTGGGGTCACAGTGGGTCAGGAGAAGTGGAGATCAGGGTCAAGAACAGACAAGATGAGGATGAAGTGAGTACTGAAGGAATCTCTCCTTCAAAAGGGAAAGGAAGAGGAAACCTGCCCCTGGAGGCAAGTAAGAAACATTGACTAAAGAAGTGTCGGGAAGCAAGGAAGACAAAAGGACCCTAGATTTCATCAGATCCCAAAAGAGATAGATGCCACTGAGCTAGATTTGTACATTTCTGGTTCACAAAGCGCTTTAACACATTTAACAAGCATTTGTTAAGCCCCCATCATGTGGCAAGAACTGATGATTCAAAGAGAAAGGAAAAGCACCATCTAGCTTCAAGAAGCTTAAAAATAATATGGAGTAAATACAAAATACCTTGAGATGGATGGAAGGACTATCTTCCCATGTCATAAGGCATTTTAAGTGTTCAGAAAGGTTGAAAAAAAAAACTGAGGTGCAAGATAGTGTTTGCAATAGTTTTCCAATATGCCTCTCATGCCCCTCATGGTCTTCCCTAGGCTAAACATGTCCAGTTTTTTAACAGATTCTCATTCGACATGGACTCAAGACTCTTCACCATTCTGGTTGCTCTCTCCAGACATTTCAGCTTATCAACATCCTTCTCAAATCACTGCCCACAATTCTCTAGGTGAGGTCAGACAAGAGCAGAGTGTACCTTCCCCCTTCTTGGAATCTCTGCCCATCTTAAGGCAATCCAAGTTCTTATTAGTTTTTTTGACTACCCCATCACATTGCTGACTTGTATAGAGCTTGGGACCCACTGAAATCCCCAGATCTAAGTTCAGAATTGTTTCTGTTTCACTATGCAGCTTACATTTGTGAAGTTGATTAGAACACAACTTTACTTTTATCACCAAAGATTTTCATGTTATTAAATTCAGCCCAATGTTCTAACCCATCAAGATGCTTTTGGATTCTGAATTTGTCATGTATTGTATGAGCTCTTCCTTCCAGCTTTATGATATCGGCAGGTTTGATGAATATACCACCTATGCCTTTAGTCAATTACTTGATTATAAATGTTAGCATCAGGCCAAACACCAATCCTTGAGGTACTCCACTGGAGACCTGCCATGTTGATAGTAAAATGCGAACATGGTTCTAGTCTACCTGGGCAGACTGCACATCACTATTCCATGAGTTGAATCTCTTGGACTATATTCTTACCTGATCCACATCTCTCCTTTCTCATAATAATGAAATACTTTGAGTAAAATTTATTCACAGCATTCACATCTACTGGTCTAAGAAAAAACTGACAAAAAAAAGACATGAGGCCAATCTAGTATGAAATGTTCTTGATATAGGGAGGCTGAGTGTAATCACCACTTTCATCTCTAGAACACTCAATGGTTAGTCCTTTGAAGCTCTTATTTGACATTTGCAACAACTTAGTGAGGAAGAAGTGATAAATGTTGATCTCCCTCATATAAATGAAGGCACCAAGTCTGCCCAAAAGTCACAACTAATCAGTAGTGGAGCCAAGATTCACATGCTATGGTGTTTGGATTGTGAGTCCACACTAAATGTCCCCACTGGAATAAGGATTGGTTGCCCATACTCTAATGTCTTCCACATTAATCTGTGGCTATATGGTTATTTCCTTATGCTAATAAATTTGTACTCAATAAACTCATCCATTTCTAGGCTTCTGTCATTTCTTAGGTTTATAAAATCACAACTTTGGCCTAGAACAAGAAAAGACCTAAGATATCACCTAGTTCAAAGCCCTTATTTTACATCTTATAAAGATTAAATTAAATCTCTCCCCTGATTGTGAAAGTGAAATTCATTCCCCTGCCCAATTTTTAGATTTAATCATCAAAGGTATAAACACCCCATTCACACTTGAGTGGGGAAGGTCTGTGATCCATGTGCACAATAGTGGGTAACAAATGAGAATCAAATTGACTGCCCCCTGGGCAGTCCTAAAGCAAAGCTTCAACATAATTGGTAGATGTAAAAATTGGAGGAAGGCACAGGAAGTGATGCAAAGGAAAGTGTCTTTAAAAGGGAGTTACAACTTCCTGTGGAGGAGAATCATCTGAGATTCATGGGAAATTCGTCTGAGAACTTCAGAGAGACTGCTTCTTTAAAGAGTTATCAAGTTCTTCATGCTTGGGACTTCTGAGTGCTTTCATTCTTCAAAGTTCTGAGTTCGAGTTGGAGGCTGGTGAAGAATCTGCTGACTGGACCTGAGACCTTAGACTTGGTGTGACTGTTCTTAAATCTCTCCCTTTAGACTGACATGTGGTGAGTGAAAAGAGCTAACTCCTTTCCTGGATTTTCTGAAGAGACTAGACTCAGGAGAGACCTATCCTCTTGAGAGAGACTCCCTATAATCCCAGGTCCTTGGCTATAAGGGCCAAGGCTCTTCTGGCTAAGGACTAAACTCCCCTACCTAGGTTGAGCCAGGGGCTGTAGCAAAATACCTATTGCTTAGGCTAGATATCTTACACTATCTTCTCTCCCTCGTCCCCTCCCCTTCTGCTCTCTTGCCTCCCTTTGTGTGCCATCTCCTTCCATTAGATCAGAAGCATCTAGAGGATGGAGATGGTCCTTCTTTTTACTAATTGTAGCAGGTGTTTAATAAATGTTTATTGGATTGCTTCTTCTCCAGTTCTAAATCTATGGTCTATGTCCTATCATCCCAAAAATGGGTTCAGAAATGGACTGTTTCTTTTTCCTTCTTTCTTTCAAACCCTCACCTTTTGGCTTAGAATCAGTGCTCAGTGTATTGGTTCCAAGGCAGAAGAGCAGTAAGGGCTAGGCAATAGGAGTTAAGTGACTTGCCCAGGGTCACACAGCTAGAATGTATCTATAGCAAAATTTGAACCAGGACCTAGTCTCTAGTCTAGGTTCTTAATTTACTGAGCCACCTAACTGCCCCCAAGACAGACAGTTTCCAAACCGAGGACTAACTAGGACTAACTGTTGGCTACATCTGTTTTTTTCATCCATAGCAATTCATGGATCATGACCTGTACCAGGGGGAAGAGGGGACATTCCCACACCGAAAGGGCTCTGCACACAAGCCCTGAACTGGTGTTTGTAGGACTGAATGAGGTCCCCCAGGTGTGGAGGGATGCAAGCAAACAGATAAAAAAGCAGCCCTCTGCAAAGGCTTCTGGGTAAGGAAAACTGTAGTTATCAGTCACAAGTAGAATGATACTGGCCCAGAATAAGGTTCTTAACCTGGAGTCCATAGACCCCAGAGAATCTGGGGATAGATTTAATGGGTCCTATACATTTGGGGGGAAATGAACCCTTTTTTCTTCACCAACTTTTGGTTCCTGTTGTAATCCTCTGTTTTATTTTTGCATTCAAAAACATGATGCTGAGAAGGGGGCCAAAGACTTCCACAAACTGCCCCAGGGGAAGCCCTGGATGGCCACGAGGAAACTCTTTAGAATGTTAATATGACAAGAGTGAGGAAAACCAAAGGAAAAATGAGGTGAGAATAACAAGAGCTTCCCTGACAAGGAGCCATCATGATGCATCAACAACATTCTGCAGAGCTCTCCTTAGCCTTTCGGGACCCAGGCTCCAATTGTGGTTTCCTTTCTCTTCCTCCTCCTGCAGATCTGCACCCACAAACATGTCACTGTGAATGAGGCAGCTTATTCCAGCTTGTCTCACTATGGTCTGAAGAGCTAGGAGCGAATGCCATGAATGGGAGGCTGACGCTTGCCCGCCACCGAGCATGAGGGCAATAGGCTCCCCCTCCCTCCAGACAGATATCAGCCAGGCTAAGGAAGGGAAAATACTTGTCATGTGGTGATGCAGAAACAGGACCACAGAATTTTCCCTTCTTGACAGTGAGTAATAGAACTGAAGAATGAGCCTCCACTTCGGTGTTAAATGGGCAATCACCACTAACTCCACCCTTTGCCTTCCTTTATTCCCCACCTTCCTTCCACCCCCCCACCCCCCAGCTCTTATGAGGTGGCACTACAGAGGAGTAGACAGGGAACCAGACTAGAAATCAGAAGATCAAGGTTCAAAAAACAATTTTGACACGTCTTAAGTGTCTGACCCTGGAACGAGTCACTCAACTGTGCTGTGCTTCAGTTTCCTTCTCTAAAAAATACGGGAGATGGGCAGGTCTCTAAGGTCACTTGCAACTCTAGATGTATGATCCCAAACTCTAGGATCCTATAATGACCTAGCCAGACTCCCCCGTTCCTTAAATACAACACATTGCTCCCAAAGCAACCCCAATTTTGAGATTGTGTACTCGGATGGGACACATTTTCTGTATACTCCACATGTGTGAGAAATGGATCCTTTTCAGAAGCCCGCTCACTCCACAGAGCCTCCCTGTGCCAGCCGTTGCTTCTCCCTGTCATGGCTTGCAGCAATGTATGGAATAATCTTTCGCTGAGGTGTATTCTGAAGTATCAGTAGCTTTTCTTACCACAACATAAGAAAGAGAGGATACGAGGCAGTTCCTCTCTCTTCCTTTGCTAGAAGGGAACTTAAGAGAGGACTAGTCCAATTCCTTTTTGCTTTTTTTTTTTAGTAAACCCTTAATTCTGTCTTAGTCACAACTGTAAGTCAGAAAGGCAAGAGCTAGGCAAACAGGGTTAAGTGACTTGTCCAGGGTCACACAACTAGGACCAAGTTCTTCTTTTTATATATGGGGGAAAATAAGGCCCATAAATGGGAAATGAGTTCTGCAAGTCCACAGATAATAAATGGTGAAATTACCATTCAATTCCAGGTCTGGGATGTTTCTTTCTATCTTTACCCCCTCAAAAATATCCATATAAATCAATTCTGATACAACTGTTTAAGATAAGGAAACTTTCCAAATTTGGTAATAAACTATTTTCTGTTGTGACAACTGCTGCTACTTCTGAATATAGAAAAGAAAACATCTGATAAAAGAAAGAAACATTACTTACCAAAGCCAATAATCTTCCATCTTCCTTCATGGCAAGATAGCGATTGGCACATACTCCTTTAATAGACACCACTCCTCTCTCTTCTGCCTGAAGTTGTAGTTTAACTGTGAAAAAGAAACAAAAACAGGGGGACCAGTGATTGCTGGGCCACTGCTACCATACACCCTGACAAGACAGTGAGGATGTCGTCCTAGGTTTCGGAGATGTTGGGGACCTACCACCCACATTTTAAAGGGGAGAAAACTAAACTCAGAGACAAGTGAAGGGACTCTGAATAGAATACCAGAATGAAATCCCAGTCATTCTAACACCAAATCTGCTGCTTTTTCAAACACAATCCCCTCAGACATCACCTTTAATGGATGCCAAAGAGGTGACTTAGCCCACTTTTATAGGCAGTACTTTAACTCTACAGTACTAAGTATTTCTGAAAATTTATTTTTTTAAATCCTTATTTCTGCCTTAATAACAGCTCTATGACAGAAGGCTAAAGGAAAATGGAGTTCAGCAACTTGCCCAGGGTCATACAGCTTGGGAGGGTCTGAGGCCAGTTTTGAACCCAAGTTCTCCCAACTCCAAGCCTTGAACTCTCTATGCTGTGCCACCTAGCTGCCCCTTGAAAATGTTCTTTTGATGACCAATGTCTTGAGGTGGTATAGCCCTAGGAATGGTCCCAGAATAGAATGAGCTTCCAGCTGAGTAATGGATAGGAGTCAAGATTTCAAAAAAAGAAATGAGTTAGGGAGAGAGGGGAAAGAATGAAATAAGAGGAAAAGAACAGAAATTTCTAGAACAGATTTTTCTTTATCATGGTCTTTCTGTGTGATGGTCAACCAACGTGCATTTATTAAATACGTACTATGTGTCAGGCACCACGACAAATACCAAGCTGTTTTTGTGTTACAAATAGAAATGTTTTGCTTTCCCTGCCCCCAAAAAGTATACATATCAGTTAATTAATGACTATATACTTGATATATAAAAAAAATGGGAGTGGGGGAGTCACCAACACCCAGGTAATGAAGAAAGTCCTCGAGATGAACCTTGATAGAAGCTAGAGATTCCAAGATATGGGAGTGAAGAAGCCCATTCCCAACATGAAGGACAGTTAAGAAAAGCCATGGAAAGGAAGGGGGCCTTGCAGTCCCAGATCTCAAACTATATTACAAAGCAGCAGTCATCAAAACAATCTGGTACTGGCTAAGAGACAGAACGGAGGATCAGTGGAATAGACTTGGGGCAAGTCACCTCAGCAAGACAGTCTATGATGAACCCAAAGATCCCAGCTTTTGGGACAAAAATCCACTATTTCATAAAAACTGCTGGGGAAATTGGAGGACAGTGTGGGAGAGATTAGGTTTGGATCAACACCTCACACCCTACACCAAGATAAATTCAAAATGAGTGAATGACTTGAACATAAAGAAGGAAACTATAAGTAAATTAGGCAAACACAGAATAGTATACATGTCAGACCTTTGGGAAGGGAAAGACTAAAACCAAGCAAGACATAAAGAGTCACAAAATGCAAAATAAATAATTTTGACTACATCAAATTAAAAAGTTTTTGTACAAACAAAACCAATATAACTAAAATCAGAAGGGAAGCAACAAATTGGGAAACAATCTTCATAAAAACCTCTGACAAAGGTTTAATTACTCAAATTTACAAAGAGCTAAATCAATTGTACAAAAAAATCAAGCCATTCTCCAAATTGATAAATGGGCAAGGGACATGAATAGGCAGTTCTCAGATAAATAAAAACTATTAATAAGCACATGAAAAAGTGTTCTAAATCTCTTATAATCAGAGAGATGCAAATCAAAACAACTCTGAGGTATCACCTCACACCTAGCAGATTGGCTAACATGACAGCAAAGGAAAGTAATGAATGTTGGAGGGATGTGGCAAAGTAGGGACACTGGTAGAGTTGTGAATTGATCCAACCATTCTGGAGGGCAATTTGGAACTATGCCCAAAGGGCGATAAAAGACTGTCTGCCCTTTGATCCAGACATAGCACTGCTGGGTTTGTACCCCAAAGAGATAATAAGGAAAAAGACTTGTACAAGAATATTCATAGCTGCTCTCTTTGTGGTGGCCAAAAATTGGAAAATGAGGGGATGCCCATCAATTGGGGAATGGCTGAACAAATTGTGGTATATGTTGGTGATGGAATATTATTGTGCTCAAAGGAATAATAAAGTGGAGGAATTCCATGGAGACTGGAACAACCTCCAGGAAGTGATGCAGAGCAAAAGGAGCAGAGCCAGGAGAACATTGTACACAGAGACTGATACACTGTGGTACAATTGAATGAAATGGACTTCTCCATTAGTGGCAATGCAGTGTCCCTGAACAATCTGCAGGGATTTAAGAGAAAAACACTATCCACAAGCAGAGGACAAACTGTGGGCCACCGAGGAAAAGCAACTGCTGGACTACAGGGGTTGAGGGGACATGTCTGAGGAGAGACTCTAAATGAACACTCTAATGCAAATACCAATAACATGGAAATAGGTTCGAATCAAGAACACATGTGATACCCAGTGGAATCGGGCGTCAGCTATGGGACAGGGGGGAAGGGGGGAGGAAAAGAAAATGATCTTTGTCTCCAATGAATAATGTTTGGAAATGATCAAATAAAATATTGTTTTTAAAAAAAAAAAAAGAAAATCCATGGAGATGAGAATGAAATGCCATCTAGAGAGAACAAGTAGCCTCTGACGGTGGATCTTGGACCACCTAAAGCAGACACCAAACTCACTCAACTTCCTCTCGTGGACAAAAGTGTGCTCAGAGGTAACCTACCAGGCTCTAGACCATTTCTGCTTCTTCCATTTTTGCTGACCTCACAGCTGAAAACAATCCTTTAAGGAATGAAGGGCACTTGGTGCCCTATTTGACCTGACAGCCAAGTGTCTTCTGGAGCTGGGCACCAGAGATCAGGGCCTGCAGACAAGTAGGAAGTCCCCAGTGCCTGCTGGCCTGCTTTCATCTTAGAAGCAGAGCAGGAGGAAACTGGAAATCTCACAAGAGGTGATAAGTAAGCTCAGGATTAGGAGAGGAGAATTTGGAGACACAACCAAAACCCAAAGAGGCAGGAGGAGCTCCCAGGGATCCAAGACCACTGTAGATTTGATAGATGGATGGGATAAGAGATATGGCAGTTAGTTGGCACTGTGAATGAGATGTCAGTCCTAGAATCAGGGAGATCTGAGTTCCAATCCTGTCTCAGACACTTAGTAACTGTGTGACCCTAGGCAAGTCACTTAAACCACTTTGCCTCAGTTTCTTCATCTACCAAATGAGCTAGAAAAGGAAATGGCAAACCACTTCAGCATCTTTGCCAAGAAAACCCAAAGGGGTCATATAGAATTGGACACAACAAAATCAACATACATACATACATATATGTGTGTGTGTGACAATGTGTATATGTATATTTATATGTATGTATGTATATGTATATGCAGCTGAAAAAGGAAGACTCCTCTTTTCTCTCCTTCCAGGGAGAGTATCTAGTATGTTTACATGCTCATTCAGTTCCTGTCTTATATTGCTGCTCACCTATTGTCTACAAATAAGCACGAAGAGAAAGCTGCTTTGGTCTGGATGTATTTTGTTTGTTTGGGGCACTTGAGGGGAAAAGGGAAGCTATAGTTAGCTACAGAGAGCTTGAAGGATGTTCCCCCACTCAGGGATCCATCAAATGCTGGTCAGTGGGACCATTTTAATACAGCTCTTGAGCATGAATGATTGTCAGATTTTTAAATAAAGTTTTATTGAATGTAGAAACTATCAGTATAATTGGTTCCCTAAGCAATCCTATCAGTTTGGCCTTCTGCATTAAAAAACATTATTCTAAGAGATCCATAGGCTTCACTGGACTTCCAAAGGTATCCATGACATATGCCCACAAATGCCCTCTTGTGCTATTAGTTATGCAAAAACATCATGCCACCATATGTTACATTTCTTTTTCTAATGTATATTTTTCTTAAGAACATGATGATTCCAACAAGAAGCCAATAAAAAAAGCATTCAAACCCTCAATAAAACCATTCATATCCA
The DNA here is from genome assembly GCF_027887165.1 of Monodelphis domestica. Lineage (NCBI taxonomy): Eukaryota > Metazoa > Chordata > Mammalia > Didelphimorphia > Didelphidae > Monodelphis > Monodelphis domestica. The sequence continues at coordinate 303,821,432 of NC_077232.1, read as the reverse complement.
AAGTATTCACACTTTATCAAAGTCAACATTTAAACTCTAACACATTGTCAGCTTATTAACATTTGCTAAAGCCCTTCTGATCCCTCTTCTATTTGTGCATGTCTGTGTTTATTTACAGTCAATATTCTCAAAGCCAGCTCTGACATCACTTCAGGGCACAGGGCAGCCCTGGACTCTCGAAGTGATGCCAGCCAGTGTAGCAGGTCCAACCAAGGAAGGTGGGGCTCTCAGAATGGTTCTGGCACCAGACTGTCTACTTTCTGTGGGCCAGACTAGTCCAATATGGAGGGGCTTACTGTGGCAATGAAATCTTTGCCTACAAGAATATAAGGAAATAAAAGAGGGAAGAAAATTGAGGAGCAGGGAGGGGAGAAGAGTACAAAATGGCTTCCTTTAGTTCTGGGCTGCTCCAACTTCTGAAGCAATGATGGCCAAGTATTAGAAAGGAGGAAGAAAGGGGTTAAGAATCATTCTTTTTTGGCTCCTCTATCAACATCGATTTAAATGGAACTGGAGGAACTGAATCATATCATTCTTGACATTCCTGATAGATGGCGAAATCCAGAGAGAGAGAGAGAAAAGTTGGAGTTAAATGGAAAGGTTTTTCTTGGAAAAGCAGACATGTTACTCAGACAGAGAGGAGGAGGAGAAGAATCAGGAAAGCCTAGAAAAGAGTCTATCTAGAAGAAGAGGATGATTGACAATGTCCAAGGCTGCAGAGGTCAAGAAGGACAATAACTTCATTGAATATTTGGGGTTTTTTATCTTGCAGTCCTCATAGGTGCCAACATTTGTTGTGGAGACCAGAGAGGTAGAGAAATCTCAATAAAGAATTTGGTAGGCAGCAACAAGATGGCTCAGTGGATTGAAAGCCAGGCAAAGAGATGGGACATCCTGGGTTCAAATCAAAGCAGATACTGGGTGACTCTGGGCAAGTCCCTTAACCCCTACTGCCTAGCCCTTACCACTCTTCTGCCTTGGAACTGATACACAGTAAAAAATCAATAAATACTAAATATTTAATGCCTTGATTGCAAAGGTGTAGAAAGAATGGCAAAAATATCACTGGAGATGAAGAAAAGGCTTGTAGACTGCAGAGAAGTTATCACAACAAAATCCTTCTCCTGCTCTTCCTTTCTAGTCCTCTTGACCTCTGGAAACCCCTTTCTATTGTTTCTTCCCCTTAAATCTCTTCTTCTTTAATTCTTTCCATCTTCTTACACATGCAAACATGGCTTCCCCCAAGAAGGCGCCAGCCCTCTTCATGCCTGCTAAAAGGTTGGGCCTAGACTAGGTGGACTCCTTGCTCTTCACTACCAGTACTTCCAGACCAACCCTCTGCTATCTCTGGGACCTTTCTAGATGCACCTAGCAGATAATTCCCTTCACTGCTCAAGGATTTCAGTCCATTTCTCAGTTTCCCCTTCCTCCCCAGCCCCTGTCTTCACACAGTTGGGGTCTTCAGTATGTACACAGTTGTCCCTGAAGGGGTATATGGGATTTCCAGGAAGGCCTAGCACCTCTGCTGTGAAGGGCTACTAAGCCCCTCCACCTTTCCTGTCTTCCTTTTACCTAGCTCTCACCTATGGCTCCAAGCTGTAGCAGCCACACGTTGGCAAAACTGTCTCAGCAGCCAGGATAAACCAGGTAACCAATGGGACTCAGTCTCAGCTTTGAGTTGGGAGGATGTCTATTACAAACATGTGATAGACAAAAGACTTCCTCCAGTGGAATGGGTGGATGAGAACCATCTTTTCCAAAGTCCATGAAGGGAGCTGACACATGAGCTGTGGATGTATCCACTGCATATCAGGCCACCCCTAGTCATCCTGCCTTTTGCCCTGCCTTTGGACTTGGATGACTCTCTGACAACTTTGGGCAATTCTGCCTCACTGAATTCCCAACTCACTCAAGTCACTGGTCCTCTCTGAAGCAAAGGACAAATCACAGTGTTGTCCTCACAAACCTACTGGCTTCATTCAACTCCCCTGACCCATTTCCATCATTCTATCACATTTATCCACAAGGATGCCCATTGAATTGTGAGTTCCTTGAGAGCAGGAACGTTGCCTCCTTTTCACTCTCCAGGACTTAGCACAGCACCTGGCACAGAGTAGGTGCATAATTCATATTAATTGATTAATGTCAACATCATCTGTTAAAGGTTTAACTCGATCTAGAAGACAGGGTCAAACAATCTTACCTAAATTAATGTAGTCAGTACCATACCAATCAAACTACCAAGAAATTTTTAATAGAACAAGAAAAAATTACAACAAAGTTCATCTGGAAGAACAAAAGATCAAGAATATCAAGGGAACTAACGAAAAAAATGTGATGGATGGTGGTCTAGCAGTACTGGATCTTAAACTGTACTATATAAAGTAGTGATTACAAAAACAATCTGGCACTGGCTAAGAGATAAAAGGGTGGATCAATGGAATAGACTTGGGTAAAAGACCTCAACAAGCTAGTGTTTGATGAACCCAAGGATGTGAGGATAAGAACTCACTATTTGACAAAAACAATATGGCAGAAGACTGAGTCAAAGTTCCTTTTTGATCACAATCTCCTAAACTTGAATTTCTTTCAATATGCTTCATTCACTCTAAGTCTTTCTTCATCTTCCCTTTGACTCCATTCCTCTCTGACCTCAATTATATGTTATTCTCCATCTCTGAAGGGATGGTGAATAGATTGTTGAACCTGGAATCAGAAAAATGCATCTGAATTCAAATTTGGCTTCAGACCCTTACTGGTTGTGTTACTGTGGGCAAGTCACTTAACCCTGTTGGCCTCAGCATCCTCATCTGTCAAATGAGATGGAGAAGGAAATGGCAAACCATGACAGTACCTTTGCCAAGAGAATTCCAAATGGAATGGTGAAGATTTGGACATGACTGAAAACAATTGAACACCAATCAAAATCCTCGAACACCTTGCATCCTTGTCCTACCTCAGCTCATCCATATTACTAAATTTCAACCCTGGATTATCTACACCATACTCAGGCCCTAGAGGAAGCCCAAGGAAGAGGTCTGCTCTTAGCTCAGTTCCTGTTCCTGCCCCCACCAACAATACCCATCCATCCAAATACCATACAAACAACCCTGCTACTTGATTACTCAGATTTCAAATAAAATGAATTGAACCCCAACCACAAAGAGTCCAGGGGCTAACTAGAGAGAGGCAGAAATGGAAATGAAAGCAGAGAGCCCAGTAACTACATAAGTAAGTGTTAAGAATTAATTTTCCTAACTAAGGCTCAAAGCAATTGTGTTTAAACTCATAACTTCATCTAATCGCCCACCCCCAGAAAAGTTTGAGAGTGGGCAGCTCTGCTTAGGCCGATGTTGGGCATGTCTCTAAGAGAGACTGTTTCAGATAATGCTATTCTGCAGGGTGCTATGAAGGAGAGGAAGAGAGACAATTTCCCAAAGATTCTTCAGCCACATCATTATGGTACTTAAAATCAATTCCTAGAACACAAGAAACACCCATAAGGGGAAAAGAGAAATAATTCTAGAGAAGCACAAAGGATTTAGGGATTATGGCAAATTTTGGTTTAGCCAAGGCTTTGTTTACCTTCATAAACAGGAAGAATCAAAAGCTGACTCTCTCCTTCTCTCCCTCCCCTTTTTTCTTTCCCTCTCTTCCCCATTTCTCTCTCTCTCTCTCTCTCTCTCTCTCTCTCTCTCTCTCTCTCTCTCTCTCTCTCTCTCTCTCTCACTCATCTCTCTCTTCCTCCCTCTCTCCTTCGCTCATCTTTCTCTCTCTTCCTCCCTCTCTCTCTGATCTCTCTCTTCCCCTCTTTCCTTCTCTTTGTCTTACTGTCTCTCACATTTTTTTCCTCTCTCTCCCTCCTTCCCTTCTTCCCTCTCTTCTTCTCCCCTCCTCTTGGCTGGCCTGCCTGCCTGCCTGTCTGTCTGCCTGTCTGTCTCATCTATATCTCTCCTCTCTTCCCTCTTCCTCCTCCCCTAGCCCACATACATGATAAGTTTATTTAATATCAGCCCCAGGCAAATATGTATTTTATTCCATTTCCTTCTCTGTAAGATAAAGTTGGACTAGATGGCCTCCAAGGTCCCTTCTAGTTCTAAGGCTAGGGGTCGACTGGTCTTTTAAAATAACTCTTAACAGGCAAGACCCCTGCGCCCCATCACTCAGCCCGGAAGAAAGTGTGTAAGTGGATGGATGGCAGCTAGCTGGCATGGCATGTAGAGAGCCATACTTGGAATCGGGAAGACCTGAGTTCAAACCCTGCTTCAGAATCTTCCTAGCTATGTGGCTTTGGGAAAGTGACTTGATACCTTCAAGTCTGTTTTCTCAGCTATAGAATGGGGATAACAATAGCAGGTGTGTCCGAGGGCTGTTGAGAGGATGATTTGAGACAAGTAAAGCATTTTGCAGGTCTTAAAATGCTGTATACATTTTGGCTATTGTTACCTATGGAGGAATCATATAAGACCTGAGTTCTAAAGGATCTTCCTACCAGCTAATCTAATCCTGACCCTGGAAGACAGAGGAATGATGCAAAGCAAACATTCTCTGCATTCTCCAGGAAATGAAGCAATCTGCTGAACAGGCAGGCTAGCAATGATCTGTAGAAGAATGAGGCAGAAAAGGGGCAGAGCTCCTTCTGGGTCTAACCTTCTGGTATGTAAGGCCCGGCCATGGCCTGCAGTTTGCAAACAGTAAAACATCCATCCACGTGTGCTACAGGACTTATGCAGGCTAATGGGAAACCCAGCATGGTTTTGCCAGTCCATGGAAATTCTCTTTTAAGGATGCAAATGACCTCTTGGCCATTCCCAGAAAGGGCCCGTTCTTGCCATCAGTTGCCCCAGAAGCAGAGCATCAGTGGGTCATTTCAGTGTCAGTAAGGATCATGATTGTGGCAGTGCTTACTTAACTGTCCAAAGAAAATGAATGGAAGAAGCATAATCATTCAACGAGTTCATTTCTTCAAATGAGTTGATGTGTGTGGAGCATTGTGGTGATGGCGGGAGAGATAAAGAGTTCCGATATAATACAGGCTCTGCTTTTATCCGGTAATAAGGTGGTTTGAGTATCTGCCGGTAGCCTTCCTGTTCAACAAATTGCTTTACTACCTGAAAAATTGCAGAAAGAGCCTACTTTCCACCATTCCTCTGTTTTCTAGGGGCATGATTAGATTAGAAATTAATAAGATCTTTTCACCCTCTCGCACTTTCAGGTTCACAAAGAGTTTTCCTTAGCTTAAAGATTACAGTTCAGGACAGGAAAAGACAAGTCAAGGGAACATAACAGAAAACCTTTCGTGCTGAGTGTGCATTACTGTATGGCTAGGAGTCATGGGGCTCTAAGTCCTCCTAAGTCCAGAGGGCAATGAGAGAGATGAATGGTGCAAGGGAAGAAGCTGCCTTACAGAGAAACACCAAGAGCTGGTGTAAAGGATTTCACAAAGAAAAGTGTATGCTAGGACAAGGGAATGGGCTGGTCCCAAGGGAAGAGCCTGGGATACTTGAAGATCTCAGGTCCTGCACCACGGGCATCACGATGTCAAGAGAAAGAAGGCAAGGACTGCCATAGGTTGGGTGTCAGAAGACCCAGACGACAGTGACACAGGATGAGCAGGTGTGACCAGGGTTCAGTCTGTGCTTTTCGGGGGACATAGCCACAGACACATGGATGGGATGACACACTTTTCAGTCAGTGAGTGAGTGCATAAGAGAGATCGGAAACAAAATGGAAGGCAGGTGGGGAAGGTCGTAGAGGAAAGTCAAGGAGCTGTCCAAAAAGAGAAAACTGAGTTCTCTCTTATTGCCTCAACTCAAGCAAGCAAGCAAACAAAAAACCAGGGCCACACTCTCATACAAATCCATGTGGAGCCAAAGGAGAGGTGGGCTGTTGTATCCATTGGCCTTCTTTTCTTTTTGATTACTATTTTGATATTATAAATACGCTATTCCAAGACAAATTCTCACATTAGCTAGGTTTAAAAATCTCTGTCTTATTCTTTTTTCCCTCTTCTCCCCTCCCCAAGAAGACAGGTAGTATGACATAGGTTGTTCAGGTATTATCAGATAATACATATCTCCCCGTTCTTCATGTTGTGAAGTAAGGCATATTGCTTACATTAGAGAACAATTCATAGGGGAAATAAAGTGAAGAATGGTATGTTTTGATCTGCATCCACCATGGCAGTGGCTACCCGTTGACTTTTACTCCGTTCAGATTGATTAATTAGGTTGTTGACACTCCCCTTTGGTTGATCTGAGAACACATATAGAGATTATTCAGCTCCTAGCTGCCAGAAGCCCATCTCTCCTTTTGGCCAGCTCGCACACAGTCCCTTTGAGCATGGTGCAGCTCTCTTCCAGGCTTCTTGTAGAGTCCTCAAGCTGCCTTTCTTCAGGGAATCTAGATTTTTCTTGACTCTCAGATGCTGCTGTTTTAGGGGTACTTCTGGGATATCAATGGGAAGACCAAAATCCTCTGATTTTTTGAAGATCACAAGGTTATTCTCTAGTGACAGTAAAGAAGAAGAGTGAGATTCTTCTCCACCCCATCCCCAAATGATTCTCTCAGAGGTGGAGCCAAGATGGGGGGCTAAGTAGCAGCAAAAGCTGAAACCAGCTGACAAACCTTCCAAACCAATCTTTAAAAAGTGCCTCAAAATGACAGGAGTCAAAAACCAACAGCAAGACAGAGTGAGGGGATTCTCCCACTGAACGAAATGATTCTCTTTCTGGGGCTTGAAAGGACTGCTCTCTCTAGACTGTCCCCAATATCCAAATGCCTAGGTTCTTCTGTTGTTCGGTTGTGTCCAACTCTTCATGACCCCATTTAGGGTGTACTTGGCAAAACTACTGGCATGATTTGCCATTTTCTTCCCTGCCAGGAGCCATCAAAGTCCATGCTGTTTGGTGGAAACAGGGGACTGCAAAGCAGCCCCCAGGAAGGATGGAAACACCCACTGAAACCCTCCTAAGTGACTTTCCTTATTAACATTTCCTTATTTTTGAAATTGCTATGATTATTATTCTTACTTAGCCCTAGGAAAAAATAGATGAGAGCAACATGCTGCAGGGTTAATAGAGATGCCCCACTGTCCCCCCAGAATATTACCAGGAGATCCCATTTACAAAATTAAACCTAAGGATTCTTATATACCCACTTAGATAGGACCCTCTTTTCTAGGCATAAAACCTTCTGGCAAATCTGTGTCATGTTGATTCTACACTCTGACCCTGCACTTAGCAACAGTGTTTATGTTGACTATCTCCTTAGGTTTCGAGTCTGTTGTTAGGTTCTATGGAAACATGTATGTTGAAAAATGACTGTGTGCCAGAAAAGCATGTATTCACTGAAGCTATAAAATAAACAAAACCTATGCAATGGCAGAATGCTGAGTGATGCCTAAGCACAGGTTTGAGCACTCAGTCATCTCTCATCTCTTATTAGCCTGACTGCTCCACCTAGTCAGAAAGACCCTCCACTTTGGGAGACCGTGGGTTCAGATCTCAAAACTTCCCCAACTCATTTTACAGATGATGAAACTGAGACAAACAGGATTAAGTGACTTGTCCAGGATTATAGGGCTAGTGTCTGAGGCTGGATTTGAACTCAGGAAGATTCTGAATCTACTTGACCCCAGGCCTGGCACTCTCTCCGTTACACCAACTAGCTGCCCAGGTTCTCTCCTGGCTCCCTCTTTCATTCAAGACACACATGCCATGACTGGATGTCCTCAGCCAATCCATACACACATATGTGCACGTGCACACATGTACACACACACATATACACACTTCTTGTATTGTTATTTGTCTACAATGGCTTTCCTTCCTTCCAAATTGATGAATTAGGTGCTGGCATTGACACTAATTCAGGAGATATAGTCTCTCTTGACAAAAATATCAGAGTATATAGCATCTTGTTAGTTAATTAAAGTTGGGAGGGAGGAGTGAGTGCAGAATGTTCATGAGGACACTTCCCCAGTTTATGCATTATTAATAAAGTTTAAAAAAAAACCAAAGGACTAGTTCCTTTTTCTTCCCATACTTCCTTGTGTTTAGGGGGGGAATCTATCACCCGACACCAAGCTGTCAATCAAACTCTCTAAATGTCCCAAGACTGGCAAAAAAAAAAAAAGACGTCTAGTTCTCCACTGAATCTACAATCTGAAATTTTTTCAGTATAGTAGAATTGGCCAGAAGTCCTTCACTGGAATGGTTTTCAAGAATGCAGAATCATCTCCACACCAAAAATATACAACTACATGTCATAGTGAATAGAGGGAGTTTAGGAGTTACAAAGTTCTAAGTTTAGCCTCTGCCTTGGACACAGTAATTGTGTAATTCTAGATAAATCACTTCATCTCTCAGCCTCAGTTTCCTCAGCTGTAAAATGAGAATAATTATAGCACCTACTTCCCAGGATTGTTGTAAGGAAAAAAATGAGACAACATACATAATGTGTACCATATAAATACTAGCTATTATCATTAACCTTCTCATTTGAAGAAAAGGACTTGATTCAGAATAATGCAATGCCCTTCATAAATCAACTCAAGAACAATAAGAATCAGAGGATCTGAGTTTTAACTCCCTGCTTTGCCCCTTATTCAGTCATTAAATCATCCATAATTTTTTTTAAACCCTTATCTTCAGTCATAGAATTGATTTTGGTTCTAAGGCAAAAGAGTGATAGTGCTAGGTAATGGGGGTTACACAGCTAAGAAAGAGTCTGAGGCCTTCCTATCCCCAGTTCTGGCTCTTCATTCACTGAGCCACCTAGTTGCCCCTTAATAAACATTTTTTTTAAGAACCCACTATGTGCCTGGCACTATGCAAAGTGCTGGTGATATAAAGAAAGATTGTCCCTGCCCTCAAGGAGCTCACATTGTTATTTTCCTGAGTGACCTGAGACAGATTACCTAACATCGCTGGCTATTTTCTTGTCTATAGATTGGGGGGTTGATGGGAAGGGGGAACTTTAAACCAAGAGACCAAGATCACTTACAGGTCTAAATCTGATTCTAGGAATCAGGCAGGAGGCCCCCTTCTGGTATGAAGAAATATTTCCCATGAAGGTTCTAGAGTAGCGTTGATGAAACTTTTAGAGATCATGTGCCCAAACTGCACCTTCGAGCTGCCTGTGAACCCCCCACATTACCCCAGGCAGCAGAGGGAGGTAGTGTTCTCATTGGGCTACTGGACAAAGGAATAGGGCATGCAAAAAATGTCCTCAGGCATGGTGGAGAGGAGGAAAGGAGCAGCACAGCGGGGCACACGTGTCATACCTTCGCCAACACGATTCTGGAGACTTATGGACTGACTTCCTTAATGAAAGACTACAATGGAAGTCACCAATTCAAAGATGTAACTCTCTACTGACTTCATAATATTGAAATAATTGAGATAAGAGCTAATTATGGAAGACAAAATGAATATTTTTCATATGAATCTAAGGGAAGGGAATAAGCTTTTACAAAGCCCCTCCTATGGAGACCATAGAGAGAATTTCTCATGAAGCTGGCAACATAGTAATGGAGTAACATGACAGAAGGTGCACCATACTGAAAAAGAAGGCCATAGATGTAGCCTCATCTGTCACCTAGAACCCACCAAATATCTCCAGCACCCAGGCTAGTGCCTGACACAAAGTAGGTGCTTAGCAGATAAAAGCCTTTACAGATATTATCTCGTTTGATCCTCACATCAAGTCTGCAAGGTAGGTGCTGCTATTATCCCCATTTCTAGCTGAGAAAACTAAGGCAGACAGAAGCTAAATGATTTGTCCAAGGTAGCTAGTAAGTATTTCAGGTCATATTTGAACTCAGGTCTTTCTGACTCCATGTTCAGCACACTGTACTTTAAATAAAGGCTAACTGAAATCATTTCCCAAAGCTTTTCATAAAATGCACTGCAAGTCAGTCTGCTAAAAAGTTTGCCTTAAAAAAACCCTCAAAGCAGAGAGTGGTTTGTTTAAAAGAACACACTGGTGAGTGTAAAAACTTAGTTGTAGATATTCTAGTGCTTGTAAGGAGCAGCAAAGAACCAGTAGACAGCAAGAGTTTGGAGATCAGAGAGGAAACAGGGAATAGAAAGATGATATGGGGAGGTGATCTGCTGGAGAAGACAGCAGATGTTATCAGAAGTAGGTATAGCCATGTTAGCAAGGGCAAAGGGAAGGGGCCCTCCTAAATCAGACTGGAAGAAAGAAGGAAATGAGAAGAGATGATGCCCAAAGTTTGTGAGATGATGAGGGAGAGAGGAGAAGAGCGAGCCTGCAGGGAATGGATTCAATTTTATCGATAATATATGAGGCATCTTTCAGCTGAGAAGGCAGAGGAGGGAAGAGCTGGGGAGAGAGAGCTGGAGGAAAGAAGGGAAGGTTTGGAATAGCCACTGTGGAGAGTAGTTGCCCAACCGAGCTTAGCCAACATCCATTTGTAGTGGGCCCAGTTGGGATTGTTTTATGATTTCCTCTAGTTCCATTCAGTGGCATCTGATCAGGTGATGAGGTGGCATCTGATGGAAGTAATCCAAGGCTGGGGTTCGATTAGCAGTAGGACAGGTGAAAAGGGGTTTAAAGAGCAGATAACAGTAAACAGTTGAACTGGTTCACTAAGAGGTCAAGATTGGAAGGGAAAGAAAGTGTATCCCAAGCAGAGATAATGATGACCTGGCAAAGTAATGAGAGAGGAAGAGGGCCTGGCAGCAAGATGAAGACATGGGAAGAGATGAAATGAGTAGAGAAACAGATTTCTGAATGCCAGATCTTGGAAGTAGAACACTTGTAGGTAATGGCAAAAATCAAGATGATGACCATCCCTGTGTGAGAGAGAGAGAAGAGAGGAGAAAATCATGGGACGTGAATAAAATAAAGAACATGAAGTTTAGGGTATTTGTGAACATCAACACATATTTTGAAATCCTCTAGTTATATAAGGCCAAGAATTGGAAACAAAAGAATGTGGCAGGCTCTAAACTCATTGAGAAAGGCAAATATCCCAGAGGTTCTTAGGTAATGGTCACCATGATCTGGATTGGGCTACAACTTTAGTTAGCATAAACCTGAAGGGAGAAGTTGCTCAACCTAAAACAGTTAAAGGATGGTGCCAAGGGTTGGGGCTTCATTTAGAAGATGGTGCCAGATCTAAGTCTAACCAGAAGCAAGGGGTTCTATGAAGTACAGATAAAGAAGGAGTACCAAGGTAAGGGCTGTGGAAGATGGAGTGTGGCATGCAAGAAACAAAAAGAAGGCCAGGTTGGTGAGATTCAAGACAGAGAGGGGTAGTGATGTCTGATGAAGCTGGCAACAGAGTTTAGGTGCAACATAAGAGAAGATGCACCAGTACTGAAAAAGATGACCATGGATGTAGCCTCATCTGGTCCCTAGAACCAACCAAGTATCTCTCTAGCATCCAGTCCAGTGCCTGACACATAGTAGGTGCTTTGCAGATAAAATCCTGTTGGGCTGAATTGAATTCTCTAAATTTAACATTTTGGGTAGAAGTAGATGCTGTGATTTTCAAATTGTATGTAGAAATGTCCCCTCGTTTTACAAAACCATTGTTCTCCCACTCATGTCATCCATCAAGTAATCAATGAAAATAGTTTACTCCCTGCATATTTTATTGAAGTGAAATTAATTTATCACAATTTTACAAAAATAAAAACAAGAACATGAATTTCATCCTTGATTCCAACCTTCAATAGCCCTCAATGTTTTTTGGCAATTGTATCATCACCATCACCATTATTGTAATTTTTGGGGGGGTAAAATAAAAGTTGAACTCTACCTAAATTTGTTACCTTGAGTGCTTGTACTGGAACTGAGGCCACCTTTATAGAAAGATAGACATGTTTGTTTGTAGATCAGATGCACATTTAAACATACACTAGCTATAGTCAAAGATTTCTAAGACTAAACTTTGGGTGGATCAAGAAGGAACGTAAAGTGATATTGATATTTTAGGACTGCCCCAAATCAAATTCCTTAAGCCCAAAGATTGAGGATCGCAGGACCAGAGATTACCCATGTATTTTCTGTTTATTTGTATGTGTGTGTATGTATATATATATTCCCACCAGGGCCTCATGCCTCATGCTGTTAGGTGCTTAAGAGATGCACATAGAAGGTTGAATGCTTGTTGAATTGACTTGAATTTAATGGGAAGGGGAGAGTTTGAAGGCAGAAAGAACAATAATGGAATAATTATAGTAGCCCAGGTAAGAAATGATCCCTAGGGTGGTTCCAGTAGAAATGGCAAGATGAAGATGAAACCAAAAGATATTATAAAGGGAGAATCAACAAGACTGGAGGACCATTTGGATTGGCTTACCTCCACAATGTCACTTTCTTCAATCTATTTCATTCTTTGCCTCAGTTTTCATATTTGTAAACTAGAAATGCAATCCTTCTCAGAATGGTGACTTGTGTTTGCATTTCATAAAACTGGCTAAAATAAATACATAACATTGTTACCACAGTCCCCAGGGTGTGCCAAAGATCCTTCTTTCCTCCAAGCCAAACCATCCCAAAGTGAACAATTTTAAATAATTATTTCTAATGAATGACTGCTGCCTTTGCCAACAGAGGCAGCCACAAGGAGCTTTAGTCCATAAAAACAAGCAGTTACCACACTTCCTGTTCCTCTAGAGCCTGTCTCCCACTGGATTTATGACTTAACAAACTTAAAAAGTATTTACTCTGGCTGGCCGACAGGTAGGAGCATACCCGGTGGCAGATTCAGCCAACCCAGTTCAGCAGATCAGAGGCTACTCTAATGCCAAAGCTATTCTTCTCAAGAATGGCGGAAAAGAGAGAAGGATGGCCCATGGAAGAGCAGGGACTCTCTTTGCCCATCTGGCACTTTTGACATTTCAGAAGCCCAAGGGTGTAACACAAGAAGCCAAGTGTTCCCCACGTCTCAGCTGCTACCCAGCAGGCACAGTAGCAGCTCCAGACAAGCGTCCTAGGGAGGAGAAAAGGGGAGAGAGCAGGGCTCCAAGAACCCTTCTGCTGACAGCTCCAGCAGACTGGGCAGAGACGAGAGGACTCCGCAAAGGTTCCCCATCTCTGGGGGGCTGCAGGATAGAAGTGTCTCGCTGCCCGGTCTCTAGGGAATTTCCCTGGCTTCCTACCCAGAGGTAGTCTAAGTGAAGCCATGATGTCCTGCCAACCTCGGGCTGTGGTGCTCTGTGGTTATGCCTGCCTAGTGAAGTTTGAGCTGCTTGGGTCTCCTGAAAGTCTCCCCCGCCCGAGTCTCCTGGGCACAGCAGCTCCCACGTCTGCCTCAGATTTATGGAGTGTAGTCAGGCTTCGATCATTTCCAAATAGACTCCTCTCCACAAAACCAACAAATGCTGGAAGGGAAGAAGGGCATTTGAAATAAAAAGAACATGCCAGCTGCTCATTGCTTGTGTGTCACAGGGTGATTGATTTAGTGTCTCTAGTTTCTGTCTCAGTTTCCTCCAGGACTAATCCTATGATTTCTCCATCTTTAAAAGGAGGGAGTTGAGGGGGCAGCTGGGTGGCTCAGGGGATGGAGAGCCAGGCCTAGAGATGGGAGGTCCTAGGTTCAAATCTGGCCTCAGACACTTCCCAGCGGTGTGACCCTGGGCAAGTCACTTGACCCCCATTGCCTAGCCTTTACCACTCTTCTGCCTTGGAACCAATGCAAGTATTGACTCCAAGATGGAAGGTGAGGGTTTAATAAAAAAAATGAGGGAGTTGACCTAGAATCGAGGCCCTGAATGACCTTGAAGCTCCCATCCAGCTCTCGAATTCTATGCTTTGGATGGCTCCACTAGCATTCAAGGAAAGTTAATCTGGTTTCTTAATTGAGAACTCCATATTAATTATCATTCAGTCTGGCAACAGCCATTCACTTATTAGGCTCTTACTATGTATCAAGCATTGCGCTAAGCACTGGGAATACAAATACAAGAAAAATGGTGCCTATTCCCAAGGAGCTTTCATTCTAATTGGGGAAAAGAACACGCAAAGAAAAGAACACATAGGGGGATGGAGATGCCCAGTGAAGGGATATGATAGAGGACGTCCCATGAACAATCAGAAGAGGAATGAGACAGGATTGGCCTGGGAACCCCTCTTAAAAGGACATTCTGGGAAGAGCCCTTGAATCACAGGAAGAGACCCAAAGGGGTGGAGGGTACTAGCATCTTATCTCATCCTTAAAATTCTACCTGGCTGCTAAACTTTGCTTAAAGAATTTCTTGAGAGAAAGTACGGAATAGGGAGAAGAGAGTTGGTCTCAGGGGTTTAAGACCTATTCTGATGAAGAGTGGTTCTGGCCAAGTTCTTTGATGTCTCAGTGACCCAAGCAACTCTCCAAGGTTAAAAGCACAGAAAAAGTGAGGTGGAATTTCTTAAATCACATGGGTACGATCCAAAAATCCAAGTCATTCTCTTCAGTCACAACCCAACAATAGCTTCCATTTTTCTAGCCCTTTAAGATGTGTTTGTAAAGCATTCTTCTCCATAACAGCCATGGAAAGCCATGTAAGTATTGTTATTCCCATTTTACAGATGGGCAACTAGAGGTTCAGATTGGAAAATTTACTGGATCAATCAAGATCACACACCCAAGAAGGGTCTGAATAGGATCCAGATTTCTCTTAACACCAAGGAAAGGCTCTACCCATTGTCCCAAACATCCTAGTGTAAACAACAACATGGAAATATGTCAGGCTCTGTTCAAGGACATAAGTAATACCCAATGAAATTGTGCATTGGCTGCTGGAAGAGAGGGTGGAGGGGAGGGAGGGAAATAATGTGATTCTTGTAACCAAGGAATAATGTTCTAAATTGACTAAATAAACTCATTCAAATGGGAAAAAAAAAAGAGAAGTCAGTCTTGCTGATTCCATTTGGAGTGTAATGAGGTCCATACCATACAGCTTGCTCAGAATTGACTTTCCTGGTTTCAGCCAACCATGTGTGCTGTCTCAGCACTTGGGGACATTGGGAACAATCCAACCACGCATGTGAATTCATGCTGAAAGACATGACTGCTTTGAAATGGCAAAGTAATCTCTTCATTAGCCACTAAGATGGAAGATCCAATGACTCAATGGACTTTTCAAGAGAGAGAGAGTGCTTCTGACTTTCACTCCTGCTGCAACTCCTCCATCTGAGCAAGTCACTGAACTTCCCATGAGGGGGTCAGGGGATGACAGGAAGTGCTCCTTCCCATACCACGTAGCTGCTCCCATGGATTTGGGTAGATGACTTGACCTTGAGTCATTTTACCTTTATGTTTCCTTTGCCATGTAGGTGACCAAACTTGGTTCTCAGGGTGGAGCCCTATTCCCAGGCTGAAAGTGACCTAGTGGATCCAGAGTTCCCGTGTCCAATGAGTGGAGAATGGTGACAAGAGAAGCACCTTCATCAGAGACAATCACCGTCCTTAACCAGACCTGCCAGAAGACATTAACTTTGAGGGAGACAGTGCGGAGTCAGGGTGAAATATAAAATACCTCATCATTAGTCCTAGAAACTGCTTAGGCATCCATCAGCTTCCCACAGACTATAAGAGTAGGTTAGGTTGATCAATCCTATCTTAAGTCATTGTGTCTTTTATCTTTTAGCATTTCTTTTGTGTGTAGGAAAAAAATACCTGTCCTATTCCTGATTCATATTGTTCAATGAATACTTTTCTCCTCTTCCCTCGCCCCGCTGAGGGGAACTAGCCGTGTTAAAACCTAACTTTTAAATACTTTGTCCCCTGTGTGCCAGGATGGGGAATTTAATCAGCCAGAAAACAAAGAATTGGGAGACTCTGTCCTTATTATTGTCCCAGGACTAAATGTGATCTAGGGCAAAGGAGTGCCACGGGGAGAGGGAGTGGGTGCCAGCCCAACGTTTCTAATATCACAGAATATCTCAGTCTATGAAATGACTGCATGACACTTGGTGGTTGGCCGAAACAATTCCAAAAAAGAACCAATGCTCTACAACTCTTCCCCAATCTTCTCTGGTTGTGAGGTTCTCTGGAATGAATGAGGCAGTTTTCAAATTATCTAAGCTCTGCCTTTTAGTTTCTATTTTCTTTTTTATCAAGAATGCAAAAGGATCAATAGGTAAGAACGTTTCACAAAGAGAAGAACAGAGGATTCTAAGTGAATTCATGAACATCAACTATGTAGTTGGAGGGTTTTTTTAAGTTGGTTTTTTTTATTTAATTGATTAATTTCGAATATTTTGCCAGGATTACAAAAAGTCATGTTCTTTTCCTCCCCTCCCTTAGTTGGAGATTTTTAAGTGTTGTTTTCCACAATAGAAACAAAACGGTCCGGTTTCTGTCCCTGTTGAATTTCCCTCTGCTCTGTTCTGGTTTTGCTTTTGGCTTTTTTAGTCATTCGTTGGCATGCTTTATTCTATTCTTCCGTGTTTTTAATATTACTATTGCTAATCCTATTTCCTCTGCTGTCCCCATTAAACAAATAGGGAGAGTCAAGCTAAATAAATGGACCACGGCTGAAGATGTGTAGCTAAGGTCCATCGCCCCTGTGCCAAGAGATGTTCCTTCTCATCCTGATCCATTCCCCTCCCCACCCCACTGAAAGCTTCTCCCTACATACTGTACTGCCTTCCCCCATAGCTAATGGTATTGGGAGAAAAATGTGAATGAAAACAAAACCATTTTCTCCATTCTGGCTGACAGGGAAGTTGGGTGGCAGAAGAAATGCGGCGTTTAGAGTTCGGTTTAGTCTTCTATGTTGATATCACAATTCCTTCTGAATCTACTATCATGGCCTTGTCCCCCGAGCCCTAGCCAGGAGCCTTCACAAAGAAGAGACTGTGTGTGGGGGTGCCATGCTACCCCCCGCCTCTAATCGCAGCCTTCGGCGGGCGTCACTGGGGCCGCGGTATGTCTATAGTCCTGGTAGGTACTCTTTTGGGCAAATGGCAAACAACTGGAAGGAATAGCAAAATGAAGTGTAGGCCACCTCCACTCTCTGGGAAAGTGTAGGGAGAAAACCCCCAAGATCAGCACAGAGAAGCCCAGGACTGGAGCCTCCACTGGCTCTATTGTTTCCTCTCTATCTGACCGGGGCACTTAGTTACCTGCGCTCTGAGGTTCTAAAATACTGCCCGGGAAGGCGCTGGAGCCAGCTCAGCCTAGCTCGAGGGAGCCGACGGGCCCATTTTCAGGGTGAACTTTTGCACACACTAGTGTGCTTTGCTGACTGTCTACTCATTGGAAGGACAAACACTGAAGCTTAAGTACTCTGACCACATAATGAGAAGGCAGGGCTCACTGGAAAAGACCCTGCTGGTGGGAAAGACAAGGCTAACGGAGAGCGTGAGGGGGACAGTCATGGAAACAGGAAACATGAGCTTGGACAAACCCCAAGACAGCGGAGGATGAGAGGCCTGGCAGGCTATGGACCGAACAACTGAACAACAAATGGCGAGGAAAAGTGATAGAGAAAATTAACCATCAGGTTAAACTTAAAGGTGTATCATGGAAGCAGCAAGGTGGCTCAGGGCTAAACTGAGAGATGGGAGGACCTGGGTTCAAATCTGACCTAACGTTGTCTAGCCGGGCGATCCCCATTGCCTAGCCTGCTTTGGAATAAATAGCACTGAATCTAAGATAGAAGGTAAGGACTAAAAAGGGACATTTTTACCCCATAAAGCTAGTGGTGAAACAGTTATGGTGCATCCCTGGACATGAGGGTCCAAGTAGAGGATCCCTAACATCCCTTTGCAGTCTAAACACTATGACCCTAAAAAGCTGCCTGTGCTTTATACTTTAAAGCATGAGCAGTTTCTGCTCGCTCTGCAATGACAAATAGGAGTCTGGACAGTGCAGCAAACAGAGCTGGCCCCAGTCAGGAAGAACCTGGCTTCACGTGTCCCTGGCATGTGCTGGCAGTATGCCTGTGCAATTCGCTTAACCTCAGTTTCCCAGTCAACTCGAAAACGATCTTCTCTGTTCAGGTGGAAGGAGTCTCCTTCCCAGGAGTTCCCTTAGCCCAAGAAAATCACAGGCCTAGACACTCCCCACCTTTGAAAATGATGAATTAACTTGCTAAATCCCTGGCAGCCTCTCCGCTCATAGATCTGGAAGGGACCCTAGACAACCCTAGGTTGTCTCATTTTACAGGGAAGGAAACTGAGGTCCGGGGTGATGGGTGACTTGATCAAGATCAGACAGACATCAGGAGCAGGTCAGAAAACATTTATGTAACTTGTGCTGAGGATTTCAAAATATCTTCAAGGAGTTACTAAATACAGTTCCCATTAAGTCCAGAAAAGCTAGGGGAGAAGACGTTTATAGCTCTAGGGCCAAAAAGAAAAACCATGGCCAAGAAGCATTTAAGAAAAGCTGCCCGGCATCCCCAGAAGACTGGGTACCTCCCAGGCCTCCTCTTGTCTCTTCATTCCCACTTTTGGAAACATTTCTTGGAAGAGCTGAGACAATCTGAAGCTTCCCTCCACACAGTGCCCCATGGAAGAAAGGAAACCAGTTGGGCTGGCCCCACAGGACCCTACCTCCCCAAGGGGGAAGCGGGCCAAGCGGGGAGGGGCCTCCCTCCCATTCCCAGAATTTCTATTCTGGTTTGAAGAGTTCACATTCATCTACAAAAATCACAGTCTGGGCAGCTCCAGCACAGAAAACAGAGCGGCGTGTGTGTGAGCCTAGTGAAAGGAGGGGTTTCAGGCAAGGCCAGCAGAGGAAGGAGTGGAAAAAAAGGAAGCAGCCCCAGTGTTCCAGCCATTCATCTCCTCTTCCTTCTCCCTCTATTTCAATGGAGAAAATCATTAGGAAAACACCTTCCAGGAGACAGGAGACAAGAGTGAGTTTTATGTGTCTCTTCTGAAAGAGGTCCAAGCAGCACATCCCTCCATCGATGACGAGAACGGCTGCCGTCTCAACTTTGGAAAACCAAGACGCTGGCCAAGAGCGAGAGGCCCACCTCCAAGACTTCTGCAGAGGCCCCGAGGAGGAAAATTCTTGCCTGCAACCCCTGCATGACATATGCTGGGTGGACTGAGAAAGCTGGGAGAAACAGATGCAGATAACCAAGAGGAGAGGGGCCCCTGGAGAACAGCTGTGAAGAGAAGGGCAAACCAAGGAATTCTGGGATCTGTGGCTATTGCTGCTCATTACAAGCTCATAAAAATAAAAGCAAGGCAATGTTCATTTTTGAAAAATCTATTTGGGGAATATTCCCTATAACCAGAGTATAAAGGAACTCTCTTCCCTGCAAATTATGTTTCCAGGCATAATAAATAAAATAGAGTTTGTTTTTGCATTTTTTTGTCCTAACCTGTAATTTCATTCTATAGGCAGAAATGCTCACCACTCGGAGGACATTCCCACTCTCTCATAATTTACAATCTTAGAGAGTCTCCTGGAACACCAAGAGACAGAATAATCACATGGTTAATGACAATGAAGCTGGAAGGAGACATTAGAAGGCCATTAAGTCTAATACTACCTCCATTTTTTATGTGTGCAATTTCGGTTTTAATGATTTAAATCATTTTTTTCAATAACTTCGGGCAACCTTTATTTTTCTTTCAGCCAACCTAATTCTTCTACTATCACCTTGGTAATTTCTTGATTTTATTTTTTTTAACCACCTCCATTTTAAAGATGGGGAAATGGAGGCATAGAGATTAAGGGAGTTGTCCAGAATCACACAGCTTGTAAATGTTTGAAGTAGGATTTGAACTTTAGGTCCTAACTCAGGGGCTGCGCCGCTAAACATTCCACCCTGTCTCCTTCTAAATAGTGATTATTTTAGCTGCCTAAAACATAGTTCTAAATCACTCCTGATTAGAGAAATATAAGTCAAAACAACTCCAAGGTACCATCTCACCCCCATCAGATTGGCTACTATGATGGTAAAGGAAAATAATAAATAATAAACGTTGGAGGGGATGTGGCAAAATTGGGACATTAATGCATTGCTGGTACAGTTGTGAACTGATCCAACCATTCTGTAGGGCAATTTGGAACTATACCCAAAGGACTTTAAAAGAATGAATGCCCTATGATCCAGCCATACCACTGCTGGGTCTGTACCCCAAAGAGATAATAGAAAAGGGTTGTATAAAAATATTCATAGCCGTGAGGTGGCAAAAAAAAATTGGAAAATGAGGGGGTGTCCTTTGATTGAGGAATGACTACATAAATCGTGGTATCTGATGGTGATGGAATACTATTGTGCTGTAAAGAATGATAGGATGATTTCAGAACGAGCTGGAGAGATCTCCATGAACTGATGCAGAGTGAAATACGCAGAACCAGGAACACACTGTACATAGTAACAACAATATTGTGCAATGATCACCTGTGATAGACTCTGCTACTAACAATAATGCAATGATCTAGGACGAGCCTGAGGGACTTAGGAGAAAGAATGCTAGCCACACTGAGAAAAAGAACTGTGGGAGCAGAAACACAGAAGAAAAGCGTATGATTTATCACTTGTTTGTATGGGTACATGATTTGGGGTTTGGGTTTTAAAAGATTTCTCTATAGCAAAAATGAATAATATGGAAATAGCCATCAAATGATAATCCCTGTATAACCCAATAAAATTGCCTGTCAGTTCTGGGAGGACAGAGAAAAATGAATCATGTAACCAAGATTTTTCTGACAATAAGCCTCAATTGACTTTATTGTAATTTCCCCCACTTTGCTCCTGGTTCTGTGCCATGGGGCCAAACAGGACAAAGCTGATCCTTTTTCCAGTCTACAGTTTTCAAATACCACTTGGTAAATGCTAGGTTGATGATTGATTTTTAAAATCTAATCCAAATGGTTCTTCTCTTCAGCATGTATAGATAGGAAAAGAGAACTAGACTGGAGTGCAGACAGAATAGTTAAAAACTATGGATATGATTGTATAACCAGCATCATATTGCCTGCTGTTTTGAGGAAGGAGGAAAAGAGAGAAGGAAAGAGAACACAGATGGTAAAATGTCAGAAAACAATTATTAACAATCTTATCTGTGGTTCCCATGATACGGAGTGTCTTAAATGCTGAAGAGAAGAACAATTTGGGTTAGATTTTTAAAAATCAGTCAGTCACCTGGCATTTACCAAATAGTTGCTTTGTCACAGGCAATGATGGGAGCCATGAACCCAGAGATGAAAAGAGAATGGTTCCTGTCCTTGAAAAGCTTCCATTTTATTGGAAGAAAAACAAATACACATATAAAGTAAATACAAACTGTTCAAAAGACAATTTAAGGTAATTAAGAGACTCCAACAGATGGGGGGTCCTGGAAACACTTCATGAAGAGGTGGCTGAGCTGAAGTCAAACTCCTACCTGAGCTAGTAGACAGATAGGATGTTATAATGTAAAGAACAATGATCCTGAACTCAGAAAATTTGGGGTTCAGGTCTCCCCCCAGTATTTACTACCTGTATGATTGGGAATTTAATTTCCCTGGGTCACTAGTTCTTCATCTGTAGAATGGAGGGGTTGGAATAGAAGGCCTATGAATTATTGGAAGACTAGTGTTCTTTATCTTTTTGTTTTTAATGTTATTCCCCAAAAAAAAGTCATTTTCTTTGAACACTTGGCTCTTTCTGGCATAGAGACAAAAAGGCTGGACTCAAAGTCAGAAAAACCTAGGTACCAATCTAGCCCATGACACATAATAATAGCTATGTAACTCTTAGAAAGTCACATAACCTCTATGAGATAAAATTGATAATATGTGTAAAAAAATATTTTTTTCCAAATCAGGGAAGAAACTGAAGAGCTAGGGCTAGAGTCTGATAAAAAAAAATAAATGAAAAGAAAACAAACAAACAAAAAGCAATCCTTGAAGCATTTTTTGAATGTTTGGGAAAGAATGGAAAGAAAACTGGAAGGAACCACAGACTAGCAGGACAGCTTTGAAAGTTACACGATGAATTTATTATGTGCTTTAAAAAGCAAGTTTTATAGCACAGAAATGTATAGTTTCATATGCAAACCACCTTTTCTTTTCCACTGTGTGGGAAGTATTCATTGGAAATGGAATTTGCTTAGTTCAGAGTAAATTTGAAGAAAAAAAAATTGAAGTCACCCCTTTCATTCTCTTCATAGATAAAGGAATGAAGGAAATCAACAGCTAAGTGACTGGCCCATTGGACCAAAAAAATTGAAAACCTTAAAGCACTACATAAAATTTCTAAATATCTTTCCTTAATTTTTCCAGTGTCACATCTGACGGAAATAGGTCATGATAAAAACACTAGCAGATGTTTCCAATTTTCATTTATTTGTTGTTCTCCTCCCAGGTTCATTTCCAAATGCTCTTGGGAAGATATGACTTAATTGGTTTTCATGTTGAGCTTTCTCCAGATTCATTTCCACTTCTCTTCCTCTGTCTTACAAGACAATAATGCCAGAATCTTTCATTCTCCTCTGCTATGTGTTTTTAAAAATGAGTTTATATTATAAAGCAGCCAGCCATACCCTTAGTCAAGATCTCTTTTGTTCAGTGAAATGATCAAGTGTTTGCTAGATGAGATAAGTTTGAATGAATAAATGAAAAGTGCTTAATAAAAAAATAGAAAATAATCCTTGCCCTCACAGAACATAAATTCTAAAAGGAGAAGACAGCATATAGAGGGAGGATCATGGCCTGAGAAGGAAGTTTTGAAGGAACAAAGCCACAGAGTAAGTGGCCGATCCATCTCTTCAGGAACGCTAGCTTTGTTCTGATTCCTTTTCTCAGAGCTAAAGGCAGAGTACTCTCATTTCATCTTTCACCCACCACAGCAAGGAATACTGTTGTACTGTACACATAAATAATGGTGGCCAGAGAACTGTCTGTTGGTCAGTTATCAATCAGGAGTCCAGGGTCCCAGTGCAGGAGCTTAAGTGTTTGGTCCAGATGGAAGGCAGAAACATAAGACAGACAGATGGATGGATGGATGAAGAAAAAGGAAAAAAGGAACGAATGAAGGTATTTAGTGCTGTTATATGTCAAAGACCATGTTATTTTCTGGGGATACAAAAACAAAAATGAAGAGTTCCAGCCTTCAAGGATCTCTCTCTCTCTCTCTCTCCCCATCTCTCTCTCTCTCTCTCCCTCTCTCTCTCTCTCTCTCTCTCTCTCTCTCTCTCTCTCTCTCTCTCTCTCTCTCTCTCTCTCTCTCTCTCTAATGGGGGAGACAGCAGCTAAAGGAGTGGTGCCCAGACTACACACAGATTCAGTAGCAAATTGGCTCTTGAGAAGATGGCAAGAATAAATGAAGCATGGCTAGAGCCTGATATAGTGGACCACATATGAGGCACTCATCAATCAGATGTCAGAGTCCTTAGGGAGGGTGGTTGTGAGCTGAAAGGAATAAAGCCTGCACAATGTGGTCTTTGGATCTAAAGGCCAGAAAGTCACACAGGAGGCCACCCAAGTCACCCCTTTCATTCTCTTCATAGATAAAGGAACGAAGGAAATCAACAGCTAAGTGACTGGCCCATTGGACCCCAAAACAGCGAACAGTAGCTCTGAGATTTGAACCCAGGTCCTTTGAAGCTAAACTCTCTGAAACAACTTGTCTCTCCTGAATTATTATGGGTAACATACATTATTTCTCCTGGAGAGATTTTCATTTTAAAAGAGAAATTTGAAAAGGATAATGTCTACCATTAAGTAATATGGATGAGAGAGTTACAGACTGAATTGCAAGCACTTGGTTTGCAGGGAAACCTCATGCCGGAAGAAAATGGAATTTTGCTGGCACCAGGGGATGGGGCTAGAACCTCTAGCCAAGAAAAGCAGATGAGCAGTTGGAGAGGGGTTCTCTCTTTTGAACTGGAAGGGAGAGAAGCATCTTGCTGAGCTCAACCTGCTGTGATCCCTCATCTATCTGAGGAAATCAGATTAGCCATCCTTCCTCAGTAGTGGTGGATAGAGACTTTTTCCCTTTGGGGAAGATGAGAGACTGTCCACCCAAGAAGACTGTCAATTGATCTCTCCAATAACTGTACATCTTTCTATATCAGGAAAATACAACAGTCTGACTCCACAATCTCACCAGGTCCCCAGACCAGAGCCCTCAACCCCTGAAGGGAATTTAGGTTGAAAATAGAATAAGGACGTCCTCATTTTCCCTCTTCCCTAAACCTACCATTCCTAAATACCAAAAGAATAAATAGATCTTATTAATCCAGAAGAAACTGAGCATCTTATTCTTCTAATGTACTAAGGGGATCGGAAACCAGAGCCTGAAGGGGATCTCATTCATCGTTACCTTTTCGGCTCTGGACCTTGGCCAAATCTCTCACCTTCCCCTGTGTAGCTCTACCTAGGAGAGGAAGTGGTGCTTCTTTTTATCCGTCCCCTCTCTCAGGCCTTTCAAACTTTGGTTCCTGACCCCCTCTAGTCCAGTAAGAAATGACTCCCTGGAATTTTGCCATCAATGCAGAGAATCTTTTGGGGTGGAGAACTTCCAAAATTAACACAAGCTGCCCAGTATACCAGAGCGTGTGACTTCTTTTCTGTATCTCATTTTTAACCTTTAGATGGGCCCTAGAAATCAAAGCTGGATGCTCCCATTACGCCATGTTCACTAACGGTTCTTTTGCTTTGAGAATTAGTGAATCACATGACGTTGTAAGAGCTTTCTCAAAATAATCATTGAATCTGAGTACGGAGCATGTGTAGTCACAGTACTAAAGAACCTTCTGACACTTAACTCGGTCCCTTCGTCTTCAAATCAATACTAAGCACTGGTTCTAAGGCAGAAGCGCACTGAGGGCTGGACATCTGGGTTGAGTGACTTGCCCAGCATTACACACCTAAGAAATATCTGAGGCCAGATTTGATGAATTTTTTATTTTTTTTTAATTCTTTTGATTTTCTTCTCAAAGAACAGCAACAAACGTTTGAATACAAATTACATTCTGCCCTACCCCCCCCCCCACACACACCCATCTTTCTCATTCCAGCCATCCTCAGGACCAGTGTCCTCTCTGACTCTCCTTATTCCACTTCTAATGTACAGTATTATCCTAGAAACAGAAGTCAGCCGGAACAATGGAGAAACATCTCTAAGTTTTCACTTGCTTTCAAAGTCTACTTCAATCTAGAAACTTGGCAGCAGAATAACCAGAATAACCATGGGCAGTTTTTTAAAAACCTTTAAAAAATAGGGGAAGTCACTAAGCAAGGCAAGCAACAAATATTGTCATATTCATTCGTTAGTATTGTCCATGGCACCACTGGATGTCAGTCAAGAGCTGGCTTTGAACTTTACTTGTCTACTCTCTATCTGAATGACTTTGGGTAAGTCACTTCCTTCCCCTGTAGGCCTCACTTTCTCAACTAAAAAAAAAAGGGGGGGGATCAGGCCAAGTGTGTCCATCTCTACATTCTGTGCCATAATAAATCGGCAACATCATTTCAGAGGCAACATCCTTACAGAGTATGTCTGCAACCTCTAAAGAATTTCCATTGGAAATAGAACAGAAGGTCTTGATAGCAAGAATTTTAAAATCAGATTTAGAAGGATCCTGTATTCATTTCTGTAAGTACTCACTACTTACTATTTTGCTGGTGATGCAGTGAGCCTAGAATTATGAAGATTCAGACTTGAATCCAGTCTCAGACATTTCCTAGCTGTGTGACCCTAAACAACTCCCTCAGTTTGCTTCCATTTCTTCAACTGCAAAAAGGAGATAATAGCCCCTCTTGCAATTTTAAACTTTTTGGCTTGTTTCTCTAGCCTAGGGGAAGTTAGAGAAAAGTTTCTCTTGTCTGAACTGGGTTCTTCTTTAGCCTTCTGGGAAATTATTGGGTTTCTTTAGGCACTGTCTTGTTACTCAAAACAATACCTGGGGGCAGCTGGGTAGCTCAAGGTATTGAGAGCCAGGCCTAGAAATGGGAGATCCTAGGTTCCAATCTGACCTCAGACACTTCCCAGCTGTGTGACCCTGGGCAAGTCACTTGACCCCCATTGCCTAGCCCTTACCGCTCTTCTGCCTTGGAGCCAATACACAGTATTGACTCCAAGACGGAAGGTGAGGGTTAAAAAAAAAAAGCAATACCTTTCTTAGCAACTCTCTTGGCTGAACGGGAAATAAGTGGGAGCTCTACATTCTAAGGGAGTTTCCTTTTGAGAATCTTCTAATAGTTATTTTGCATCAAGTGGATGGCAGTACAGCAGGCAGAACAGAGGATGAGAAGTCAGGAAAACCCAAGTTCAAATCTTGTCTCAGATATTTGGAGGCTGTATGACTCAGGTCACTTAGCCTCTGTTAACCTCAGTTTCCTCATCTATAAAATGGAAATAATAACAGCACCTACCTCACAGAGCTAATGTGGGGATCCAATGCAAAAATACTTGTAACTGTGCTTAGTACATAGTAGCTGCCTTAGAAATGTCTATGCCTAGCACTGTGCTTGGGCCAACAGAGGATCCAAAAAAGATCTGTCCTGTGATCTCAAAAGAATGTAGCATTTGAACACCAACACTAGAAAGGACAATGGAGAACAAAATTCATTAAGTACTAAAATGGGATATAGACAAAGCAAACCTATGAAGAAGGGTTGAGATTGACATCCATGAGGGCCTAAAAAGCAGGAAAAACTTCAGAGAAAAGGGCAGATAGCCCTCAAAGCAAGACACTGACCTACTCTCTTACCATAAAGCCCACCCATATAATGGAAGTATCTAAAATACAGATCTTAAAGCAAAATGTGGCTTGCCCACCTGATTAAAATGGGAGAAATACTAGCAACAGTGTCAATGAAAATGAAAGAGAATAAAACAATTCTGTGTTAGGCTACAAGCAACACATGCAGGATACTTCTCAAGGAACAAAAAAATCATTCTGCATAATTCAATGATAAATTTGTTCTACCTGAAAGAGTAACTGCTTTTCATACAACTTAAAACCAAAATTACTTCCACATAAGATTTCCAAAGTTATATGATCCCAAGAACCTAAACTATTTGTAAGTTGGAGAGTTCCAAATTTCTTTGTTTACTTCTTCATTTTTCTCCATCTCTGTTTGAGTAGGTCAATGAAACAGACTTAGTTTGGGTACTTTTACACTCTTTGGCTTGTTCCTTCCAAGCTGTGTGACCCTAGGAAAGTCATTTAGCCTCAATTATCTAGCCTTATCACTCTTCTTTCTTGGAACTGATACAAGTATCAGTTCCAAAACAGACAGTAAGGTAACAGAAGGGAGAAAAAAGCAAAGTATGGAAAACAAATCAGGTCTCATAGCCATCATTGACTTCTTGCTGCTGATTCATTAGGCATTTGCTTCCTCTTTGACCAGGTGATAATTCTACCCGAGAATGCACTTAACATATTTATGAACACTGTAAGGATGATATTAGAAAATAAGTATTGTTTTATTAGTTTAGAGATAAGTAAAGTGGCTGCTTGAGAAAGAACAGGAGTTTGAAGCAGAGCTGAGAGAACGTGTCAATTTCAGATGTGACAGTTATAACCATTTTTCTGTGTCAATTACTCTCTGGCAGTTGGGAATTGCTCTCTGGCAGTTGACTGAGACACACTCTCAGAGACTCTCTCTCAGGACTGGCGGAGGTAACATCTTTGCCTCTCTTTGTGGGAAAAACCTGAAGGAGCTCAGTGTTCTACTTTCCCAACTTGGGAAACACTATTGACTATCTATTGCGGTTTTTCATAGATTTTTATAGATTGGTTTATATCTGAGAAGACCAAAGAAAAACCTGGTCTTTGGTTTGGACTCTGAGTCTGTTAAGACTCAGAGTTCTAACTTGATTCTTGTTGAGACTCAACCAACTAGCCTTTGCTACTTTATAATTTGAAGGCAAAGTTAAGATTTATAAGGATAATAGCAGTAGTTTTTATTTAGATAGTATAAATTTGGGTTAGTCAGATAGGGGAGGATTAGTGTAGCCTGTAAAACACAAGAGAAGTGGTTCCTTGAGGAACCAGGGAGTTTATTTGGGTGGATTTAGAATACTTTAGAATTAGAAATCCTTCTTTATCCTTATATATATTAATAACTATTTTATTTTATAATAAGAGTCTCCTTAGCATCCTTGCACCTGGCCCTGAAGGGAAGTTCACATTTGAAATTCACTTCATCACTGAAGATACTTTTGATTACCTCTGTCAAAAATACCCGAACTGTTTTGAACCTGTATTGAACAGTTTTTCCATATAAATATTTTATTTTTATAACTCACCAATTTATTTTTACACCACTGAGTCCACACTGAAAATAGAACAGAGTCCAGATCTGCCTACTGTACCTTGAGAGTAGTGCTCCCACATAATTGCTAGGATTTAACTGATGCTGAGATCAGTTTCACTGCTTTGGACATACAGGATGATCTCCATCCCTGGCCTTCCTTTTGTTTCTCTTTAAGAACAGATACATCACTGGTGCAGTCCATCCAAACTCTAGCTCCAAAAGATCACCTTTCCCCTTCCATTGTACTGTCCTGTGGTCATTTTTGCAATAAACTCTTTTCTTGGTTTTTCATCTTCATTTTCTTCTTCAGTGGTTTAAGGCAAACAGAGCTTAGGTGACTTGCCCAGAGTCACACAGCTATTAAATATATCTGAGCCTGAATTTGAACTCAGGTCTTCCTGATCCCAGGTCCAGTGCTCTATCCACTGAGCCATCAAGCTGTGCCTTGGCACATAGCGAGTGCTTAATAAGAGGTTATTGATTGAGAGCCAGGCCTAGAGATGGAAGGTCCTAGGTTCAAATCTGGCCTCAGACACGTCCTAGCTGTGTGACCCTGGGAAAGTCACTTGACCCCCACTGCCCAGCCCTTACCACTCTTCTGCCTTGGAGCCGATACACAGTATTGACTCCAAGATGGAAGGTAAGGGTCTAAAAAAAATGGTTATTGAGTGAGAGGATGCTCCTCAATTGGGAAACAGCTCAACAGACCACTGTAGGTTATGATTGTGATAGAATATTACTGTGCCATAAAAAACAATTAGTAAAACCTGGAAAGAACTACAAGGGATGATGAACAGTGAAAAGAGGAGAACCACGAGAACATTATACACAGTTACAGAATTAAATCTGAGAGAATAAACTGTGTTACCTGCTGAGAGTGAATGGGAAGGTGAAAACATGGAAGACTTAATTTGCATGAACATGTCAGTCTCCTGGATGACACCTTCGGTGATGCAGGGAGGGTGGGGAGGAGCCAGGGCACTTGTGGCTGGGATTTACTATGTAGACATGAAGAAAAGTAGTTAAACATAGAAGAGATTTGTGATTACATGTATGCAGTCTTCTTTTTCTTTGTATATGAAAATGCCTATTGTATTTGCTTTTGTAAAATTTGAAATAAATTAAGGTTTCTTTTATATGTTTTTATGTCATGTGGAGACAAGGTAATAAAAAAACTTCTAATATGTTAAGATTGATTTTGTTTCTTCCTTTGAGTCTTGTCTTCTATGGGATGGCCTTCCTGATTTCTATTAGAGAATTTCTTCCTTCAAATTTCACTGTGTTAATTTCTCGGTATAAATACTGGATTCTCCTTCCAGTAGAACCAACCCTTTGAGGGCAGAGATTTTTTTCCCTTGTCCTTGTATTCTACTTGCTTAGGATACTCACTTTTATATCTCTTTTACCAAGGAGATAAACATGCTAAGAATGAAGCCTGGGGGCTGAGTCAGAAATCTTCTACTTGTTAATACCTAGTGGCTGTCTTCTGACAAAAGGCAAGATCTATGAATAAGGATGTGGGAGTGAGCAGAGCCCCTTGGCCTGCGAATTGGGAGAGAACTCTCAGGAGGCTGGAGGGAGCCAGCAAAGAGGGGAAGTTGGCATGACTGGGGTCACGAAGAGTAGGACAGAACGAAATGTACGTGTAGATGTGTGTACACATGCATATAAATGGTATACATTTCCATGACAACACGAAAAAGACCCATGTGTGCCAAGTGTTTGCAGAGCCCTTCTTTGTGAGAAGTTGGTATTGTCCAAAGACTTGAAAGAGATTAGGGAGCAGCTCAACAAGATGGCAGCCGAATGCAGCCCAATATCGCCGTGCTGTCCAGTACTTCGTCAAGTAGGGTATAGACACATCAGAAGCAGCGGGGTATAAGGAGATGACCCCCAAGTCAAGAAGACCCAGATTCTTCTCCCAATCCTTCCTGGTTATTCGCCTCTAATTTTCTATGTAAATGCATTCGTGTTTATTGATAGATGTGTGT
This sequence comes from Monodelphis domestica, assembly GCF_027887165.1. NCBI lineage: Eukaryota > Metazoa > Chordata > Mammalia > Didelphimorphia > Didelphidae > Monodelphis > Monodelphis domestica. The sequence goes on along the minus strand of NC_077232.1, from coordinate 303,791,264 downwards.
GTGTAGCTGGGTAATGTGGAATTGTAAACTGGCTCACCTATTCTGGAAAGCTGTCCAGAAACTCTGACTACTAACTAAGCTTACATAGCCCAAAGATCAAAGAGAGGCAAAGGACTCTCATGCACAAAAATCTAGGGAGCAGCGCCTCTGTTACAGCAAACAATGACAATAAAGTGGGTGCTCTGGAAAGAGGAGTTTGGGGAGCTGAGAGTAGTCTGTTGAGAGCTGACATGACTAAGTTCATTTGGTTAGGGTGCCTCAGCTCAAGATCAATTTGCATTACGCTGTTTTTCTTCAGTACGTCCCTTGTTGCTATTCAATTGTCCCGTGACCCCATTTAGGGTTTTCTCGGGAGAGATACTAGAGTGGTTTGCCATTTCCTTCTCCAGTTCACTTTACAGATGAGAAACGGAGGCAGAGTTAAGTGACTAGCCCAGGGTCACACAGCTAGTAACTGTCTGAGGCCAGATTTGGTCTCACAAAGCTGAGTCTTGCTGACTCCATGCTCAGTGTCCTTGTTTGATTGATGAGAAAGGTACAATTGGCCTCAGAGACGATGGGAAGGGTTTTCCAGGGCAGCTAGATGGTATAGTGAACAGAGGATTAGAGCCAGAGTCAGAACACCTTAGTCACTTACTCTGTCAATGACCCTGGGCAAGTCCCTTAGTTTTTATCTGCCTCCTTTTTTTTTTTTGTAAAGTGGGGATAGCGCCTACCTCCCCGGGTCATCATGAAGATTACAAGGAATAATACTTGTAAAATGTTTTACAAACCTTAAGGCTCTATAGCAATGCTAGCAATTATGAGGAAAGAAAAGCTTCACCATGTGTACGTGTGTGCGTTTACTACTATTCTCTGGAAAGAAAAGCCGGGTTCAGGGGAGATGCCTGGCCCTGGAGTGGTGGCAGAAGGAGGAAGACTGATCCTTTAATATCAGTGATAGCAAGGAAGGAGAAGCCGAGGTGTTGGGTAGGACCCGGGGCTAGACTGTAGATGGCCACCAGGGTGTCGGGCATCGATGGGGAAATGGAGGTAGCACAAGGTCAGGGTATGATAAAAACCGAAGCTGTCACCATCCGAGGACACTGGAGGAGCTCAGGGAGCGTTCCTGTCCTCCTCTTTAAGTGAACCAAGCAGCTCAGAGGTGAACCGGTCAGGGCACCCAGGGGCATCTGTGCCCCGACAGAAACAAAAGGACCAGTTCTCATCTACACCAAAATTGAGACAGAACCGCTCGTGCCAAAAGACTCCCTGTGCATTAGTCGTTAAACTGGAAGCCTGCTGCTGCCTCCTGGAATAGGCACTGCTCTGCTCCAGCTAGAAGCATGTGCAGGGAACGTTGGCGCCCCAGAGTGGGGTTCTTGGGAAGCCAGCTGGATTTCTATGACCCTTCTCCTAGATTAGAGGGGCTCAGCCGGCACTGGTGACGGGGCTGAATGAGCAAAGCAAGGCAGAGGTGACCTGGGGGAGTCATTGAGACACAGGACAGGGAAGGGAAGAACTGACGTCAGCCCAGCTAACGATGGGCCACCACCATGACGCCTGTCAGTTTCTCAGGAAACAAATACAGCTCTTGTAGGGCAAGCTTTGTTTTTTCCCCAAAAGTTTACCCAAACATCCCTGAGTGGTTGATCTGTGGAGGGAACCATACAAGGAGTTGAGGCTCCCAATAGGGGCTTGTTCCTGCCTGAGGAGATGAATGGCTTTAATTATGTTGGCCAATTCCAAAGCTCCTCTCCTGGGAACAGCAGGCAGGCCAGTCTCATTTATTACATCAGACAGTGTACAGCAGATGTGCCAACCCTTCCTGGGGGCACGCTAATTAATTCAGTTAGCAGTTCCATTAAACTAGCCAGAGGACCTGGGTTCAAATTTGAGCTCTAAGGCTTCTATTTGTGTGACCTTGGGTACATTTAGCCCCCGAACCTCAGTTTCCTTATCTGTAAAATGAGTGGGATGGCCTGAGGCATGTTCCTGTGATCTGTTAGCTTTCTTACAGAGCTGCACCCTAGTCCAAAAAAGGATCCAAGGGGAATATGGATGGAAGAAGAGTTTGAAAACTGTGAGTACCAAATGAGTAGCATCATCTTTGCCTGGCATTTGGAGCCTCTTTGGTCTGGCTTCATTCCACCTCTTTGCTGTACTCCATCACCCTCCCCCTTCTCATATGCTTTTTATCTGATCCTCTTTACCTGCCTCTTGACTGGCATCTCCATCACACTCCTCCTCGGGGTAGCTTTCTGTCTTTTCTATGTTGTCATTCTCCTTAGATTGTAAGCTACTTGATGGAGACGACGACTGTCTTTCTTGTGCTTGTATTCCCAGCCCTTGCCACAGTGCCTGGCACAGAGTAGGCAGTTACTAAGTATTTACTGACTGACTGATGGATCAGCACGGTAGACCAGGAACTGTTCTCAGCCTGGAATGCACTTCCTCCTCCTTATTACCACCTTTCTGAATCCTGCCGCAAGGCTCAGCTCAGCTGGCATGTCCTCCATGAAAGCCTTGCTGGTACTCACTCTGACCGCTCTCGTCCCCCAGCACTCAGTAACAGCTTCCCAGAACTCTCTGGCTTCTCTCATCCTTGTCACCATCACGTCCGTACTTGTCTATTCAGGCTGCATCCCCCAGTAGAATGTAGGTTCCTGGGGGGCAGGGATGTTTCATTTTTTATCTGCACATCCCCAGCACAGTCCCTGGCACATGGAGTGTGGCCATGAGGCATCACAGTGCAGAGTGGTGAACACCTTTGGACAGTCTCTGCCTCTCTTCAATCCACCTCCCTCATGATATCTGTCATTGGACCTCTGAAAATGAAGGATGAACAACTGGACCATGAATGAAGAGTTCGCATCCTGCCTTTTGAGTGGTGTAGACCTTCAGGAAATCATTGACCCTCTCTCAGACACTTTCCTCATCTGGAAAATGAAGGAGGTGGGCAGCCAGGTGGCGTGGTGGATAGAATACCCAGTCTGGCGTCAGGGAGACTCCTCTTCCTGAGTGTAAATGTAGTCTCAGGTATTTTCTAGCTGTGTGACCTTGGGCAAGTCACTTTATCCTGTTTGCCTCCATTTCCTCATCTGTCAAATGAGCTCGGGAAGGAAAGAGCAAGCTGCTCCAGTAGCTTTACCAAGAAAACCTCAAATGGGGACATGAAGGGAGTTGATTAGATGGCCTCTCAGGTCTCTCCTGCCTCCTCCTGTATGACTGACAAATCTCTGTCACATTGCTTTCGATTCTGTATATGAAGGATCACACAGCTGGGGAGGTTTATTAAAGTGAGAAGTCTCACTTTCCAGTTAACCCTTTACTTTCCAGTGAACCGTTACTGGGAAGAGTAAAGTAAAAAGTCAGAGATAGCACAGCAATGAAGAGAAGGCCAGCTTCTGCTAGGAAGCCCTGGATTCAAATTCTGCCACGAGCAGGGACCACCTGAGTCTATGACAGGGAACCTCAAAGTCTCAAGGTTGGCTGGGCTAATATGAATATAAATCAGAGTTCTGGACCCAAAACAAAAGACTGAGCAGTTGTTTCTGAGAAGTCCATAGGTGGGAATCACACAGGTCTTGTGTTAATAAACTGACAACAGATGGGTCTGGGCCCTGCAGCTGCGCCAAGCTGAACTCTTGAATTATTTAAACATGGCAGCCAGCAAACAATCCAGGAAGACAGGAAAGGCCACTAGACTTCACCATTGTTTGAACTTTTATAAGCAAAACAAAGGCACTTCAGGGTGTGGCACAGGAAACCTGCCAAGTGACTTCAGCTAAGAAATGGCACCCAAGATGGGGCGGTCTCTGACACACCCATCGTGCTGCTCCACGGCTGGGCTGACTGCCCAAAGTGGGGGGCGAGGGCTTCCCAATTCCCGACAGTGTTCACCTTACACACCACATATGATAAGCGCACACGCACGCACACGCCAAACTGCATGTACTTCTCCAGACCTCTCTCTGGACACGAGCATGTTTGTTTAGACATGCCTATATTTCTGGGTGTGTCTGTGCATGATCTGTACATGAAGTGGACATGTTTACACCCAGAGGAATATATGTGTATGTAAGCAACGTATTTGGCTTTTTGGTGGGATAGTTACCGAACTGGCGTTTGGGATGGCCAGGTGGTGCAGTGGATAGAACGCTAGGTTCTAGAGTAAAGCGCCACTCCAACCTCAGACACTCAGGTCTGCATGACCCTGGGCAAGTCACTGGCCCTGTTCGCCTCCGTTTCCTCATCTGTCAAATGAACCGGAGAAGAAAACAGCAAACCACTGCAGCCTCTTTGCCTAGGACACCCCATGCAACTGAAGGCAGGCACACCCCCCAAACACACGTGTACACACACATCCACACACTGTCGCTGATGTCATTGCACTCGGGTCTCCTCGGCTCCAGGCCCCTTTAGAACAAGGCGAACCCCGCTTGGGAGATCCGAGTAGGGGCTGGGGAGGACGGAAGGGCTCAGCCGGGCGAGCCGTCCTGCTGATCTGCGAGGGGGAACACGCAGGGAAAGCCATCATCACAGGGGGGCTCCTGGAGGACCACTTGGGAATGTCGGGAGGAGATCCTGAAAAACAGAGTCTAATGCGAAAGACACTGAAAGATTTGGACCCAGCCCTCTGGCTTCCAGCGGGAGAGCTTTCCTCCAGGCCCTGGCTGCGCCTGTTCTCCTCTGTCCGCCTCCTCTACGTCTCCTTCGCTCTCCACTCGGACAAAGGAGTTTCTGCATGCATGCAGGCGTGCGTGTGCAGATTTAGGGCAGCTCGGTGGCTCAGAGAGCCCTGGACCTGAAGTCCGGCAAGACCTGCATTTAAATCCTATGTTGGGCACTTACTAGCTGTGTGACCCTGGACAAGTCACCTCACTGTTCACATCATCTATAAAGTGAGCGCTTCAGTGCCTCTGCCAAGAAAACCCTCAAGTAGAGTCACAAAGAGTTGGACAGGACTGCAATGGCTGAACATTTACTAGGAGGCACTCTACAGATCTGCCCTCGAAGGGCTGACTTGCCTTCTAATGAAAGAAGGTACTTGTAAGGGAGCTAAAAGGTGGGTGAGGAAGGCCGATAAAGATTGAGAAAGATGAGGCGTTTGGACAGGGATGAAGTCCTGGCTGGCCCCGACCTGCAGCTCCATCCTCCCCACTCACACCAAGCTGGGGCACTCGGACGACATCTGCCGCCAGAGCACCCTGCCCCACCGTCTCCGCCGCCGTTCCCTCCATCATTGCCTCCCTTGCTTTGATGGCTCTCTCAATGCAGACCTCCCTGAGCTCCAGAGCAGCCCGAAGCCATTTCGCCCTCGTCTCTGCTGAGACCTATCGGGGCAGCTCTCTGAAGCAGAGCCCTCCAGCGCCTGCTTTGTCCCCTCCATCAGAGGAGACAACGTGGCTCGCTGCTGCGTGCTCCACGGGGCTGATAGGGGGTCCGATGCTGCCACTGCCACTGTAAACCTCAAAAATTACGTGAACTTCATGAATCTGGAGCTGCAGTACAAGCTGGACCATTAGACTTTTCTCTGCATGACCTGAACCCAGGAGATAAAGTTTATATCAAGAATTTCAAGCGAACTGGAGCAACTGAACCTTCATGGGAAGGACCATTCCAAATATTATTAACTACTCCAACATCTATAAAGATTGGAGAAAGAGACTCTTGGATTCACTGCTCACATGTGAAGAAAGCATCTTCTGCTGAGACTGATTGACTCTATCCTATCATATGAATTGTGACTCTATCTTATCATATGAATTGGAGATAATAATCCATAGACAAATGGATGTTTTTTTTCAAGAATATATTGAATTACTGATTTTTTTTCCTTATTTTTTCTTATTTCTTTTTATTTTTTGATCAGAATATTTGATTTTTTTCTCATTTTTTTGTACTGAAGGTACACATAATTAATATTAATATTATTTTTTTCCCTGCAGTAATACAAGTTAATATATATACTCTTGCTATAATATCAACATATGCCTAAAAGCTTTAAACTATGGGAACCTGCCATTTATTGATAAAATATTATAGGACTGTGATTAATGTTTGTGTCTGATTCCAGGAAAAGGGATAAAAACAAGGAGCACAGACTAAACCTGAATAGTGTCAATAGAGCACACATGAAATATTAAAGTGAGACTCAAGGTTGCGACGCTTAACTTATGTTTAAGTCGTAGGACTTCCTTGTATCTACACTCCTTTTGAAGTACTCAAACAAGTACAAAGCTTGACTATCATGCTGGCTCCCTATATCTCTGAAAAAAAAAAATCAGACGAGGGAATGACATTTCCCCATCAAAATAGAATTCTAATTCTTTCCTTCTTATATTATGGCAACTTCCTGTAGTCTTGGCTACAAATGGCTAAGTGAAATATTACTGTATTCTGTCCTACATACTTGTGGGATAGAAATTACTTTAAACTGGACCTATACAAGGCCTATTTTGAATTTTTCTTATGTTTTTGATTATTTTTCTATTCTTTTGATAATTGACACATACACCCCCATAACTGAACATTGCATTCTGAGCTAAACTTGATATTTTTTTTTTAATACTTACTTCAGGGGGGATTGTATTTTAATTTAAAATCTAAGAATTTTTGAATTTTTTTTGTTTGAGATTGTATTTTTATAAAAATCCAAGACTTTTGTTTAAGATTTTACTGTTATAAAAAATTTTCAAAGATTTTGATTTTGTTCGAGAAAAGATCTTCAAGAAAGAAGCTTGAAACTTTTATATCCAGAGAATGAACTGTTGCAGAAAGATGCCAAAAACCTACACTTCATCAAGAAGATCAAGAATGAACTTTGGATGTGATTGATTGGACTGAACTTTTGATTGAACATTTATTGTAACATTTATGCCAAAAGGGACTGCCCCTAATTTGGTTTTCTGTCAATGCGCCTAGCAAACATTGGTTTTGCTTTCTTTTCTTTTCTATTTCCTCTCTCACTATTCTAATTTCTCCTAGAAAATTGAATATTTCTTTAGTTAGAAGTGAATTTAGAACTACAAAATGATTATGTTAAATGATCAATGGGGAGACTAGTCTCCCAATGATCATCAGGGGGGATTGTAAACCTCAAAATTCCTTAGACTTATAAATGTTGGAAATTTCACCATTGGGATATTTCATACTTGGAAAATTTCTTACTGATAGTCTATTGGAATGGGAACTCCATTGGCATGGGAGGTTCCTTCTCTTCCCTTCTTAAGATTACTTTAGGACAGAAACCCTTTGCTGAACAATGGAAAGGACTTTGACCTATGCTTAAGCATAGAACAGGAATTTCTTTGAGTCTTGATTGATTTTAGAATTGATACAATGGAGATACTTGGAATAAATCTCCACCCTATTCAGTCCTAACAGGATTGAGTAAGGGCTGCAGCCTAGATCAAAATTTAATTATTTCAATCTCTACCATACTCAAGTTAACAGGATTTAGAAAGGGCTGTAGCAAAGGAGTATAGATTTAATCATTTGAAAATATGACCTTCAACAGACATGTGCAAAAGCCAGAAACCTCTGGGCGGTCCTGGGTTAAGCAAGAGCCTCCATTGACAGGGAAATTGATGAAGAGTGATTGGTAGATGTGAGGACTGAGGGGAGGCAACTTGGATGGTGTCCTTAAAGATAGGAGGGTCTGGAGACTGGGGAGAGGATTGAGTTTGGTCGGTGTGGTTCCTGGGCTCTGAGGGAGCTTGCTCTGAAGGAAGCTGAAAGTGGGGGCCTCTGAGACTGTTTCTCCATTTTGGACACGTGAGTGAAAGGGACTGATCTCTTTTCTTTGCCCCAGCTATCTAAGGGCTTGGGCCTTTTGGCCCAGCCTAAACAGAGGGGGTATTTAAGCCCTATTCCCTTCTCTCCCCTTTCTCTCTATATATATATCTCTAATTCCTTTCTTGCTCCTATTGTAATTAAACTCCAAAAAGGGTGACGGCTGACTTGAGTTTTTCATTTAGGAATTACATAGCTGATTCCTTGGCGACCTTAAATTAATATATATCAGTCTTTTAAAGTGATTCCCTTGTAACACCACCATCGGGGCCGAGAGATCGTTCTGCTCGCAGGCTGGTGTGCCACTGGCACCAAGGCTGGCGTCAATTGCAAGCCCCCATGGGGACCCTGGTGGAGACCCGGCAGAAAGGCAGTGTGCATGCTAAGTAACGCCCATCTGGACCCCCTGGTATGTGGGGGAGGGCACAGAGGAAGGAGGATCTCTGAGCCCCAGGAAGACAGAGCTGCCCTGGAGAGAGTGCGAGGAACGTAGCTGCCCAGGTCTGACGGGACCAAGGCACGGACAATCGCTGCTGAGGCTCTCCGGTTAGAAGACTTGTGAACAAAGCTCCGGTGTTCTGCTTTCTGTCTTCTTTCTGCTCTCCCAGGCTGCCAACCCCTTTGGAACAGAGGCTCTTGAGCTGGGGAGGCGGTCTGGGAGCACTTTTAAAAATAGATTTTGGTACTTTATTGTTATAGAATTGGTTTCCATCATATTTTATTTTCTGGAGAGTCCATAGGCTACTAAACTTCCAAAGGGCCCCGTGGTGGTCTTCAACTAGGGACCCTGCTTTTTTACAAATCTTACAACTGTATGGCCTCAAAGAGCTGACGCTCAGTGCCTTAGTCTTATCAGGCAGCTTAATTCACTGGCTGGTTACAAAGATTAAATGCAGCAACATGTAGAGAAACATTGTCGAAAATATAAATTTGATATTAAAGTATTAAAATATTATACAATGGTCCATGGCATTCTTATTATAGCAGCTTTGATTCCAGGAGGGAAAATACACACACACACACACACACACACCTGTGTATATATATTGTGTGTATATATACATATATTTAAAATGTCTATATTTATATATTCAGTCATTTCAGTCATATCCAGCTTTTTACGATCCCATTTGGGATTTTCCTGGCAAAGATATGGGAACAATTTGCCATTTCCTTTGCCAACTCATTTTCAGATGAGGTAAACAGGTTTAAGTGACTTGCCCAGGGACACACAGCTGTGACGCATCTGAGGTCAGACTTAACTCAAGAAGATGAATCGATTTCTCTGTAAAGGCCTCATATCTCAAATATTGAGAAAACCAAGTCAAATTATAAGAATAGAAGCCATTCTCCAATAGACAAATGGTCAAAGGATATGAACAATCCATTTTCAGAGGAAGAAATCAATATGAATCAATAATCATATGAAAAAATGTTCTAAATCCATCCTGATTAGAGAAATACAAATTAAAACAACTCTGGGGTACCACCTCATACCTATCATATTGACCAATAGTCAGAAAAGGAAAATAATAAATGTGGGAGGAGATGTGGCAAAATTGGGACACTAATGCATTGTTGGTGGAATTGTGAACTCATCCAACCGTTCTGGAGGACAATCTGGAATTATGCTCAAAGGGTTATAAAACTGTACTTACCCTTTGATTCAGTAATGCCACTACTTGGTTTATAGCCCAAAGAGATTTTTTTAAAAGGGGGGAAGGGCCTACTTATACATAAATATTTATAGCTGCTCTTCTTGTGGTGGGAAAGATTTGGAAATTAAAGGGATCCCATCAATTGGGGAATGGCTGCACAAATTATGGTATATGAAAGTGATGGAACACTATTACACGATAAGGAATGATAAACAGAATGATTTCAGAAAGAGCTGGGAAGACCTAGAACCCTACATGAACTGATGCAGAGTGAAATAAGCAGAACCAGGAGAACATTCTACAGAGTAACTGCAGTATTGTGGGACAATCAAATGTAATAGACTTGGCCACTCTCAGCAATACAATGATCCAGGACAATTCAGATGGACTTATCACAAAGAACGCTCTCCACCTCCAGAGAAAGAACTGTGGGAGTCAGAAGCAGATCAAGGCATGCAATTTTTCACTTAAGTTTATTTGGGTGTTTATTTTGAGATTTTGGTTTTATCTAATAGTTCTCTTACAAAAATGAACAATATGGAAATATGTTTTGCATGGTAATACATGTACAGCTCAGATCAAATTGCTTACTCTCTCTGGAAAGGAAGAAGGGAGAGAGGGAGACAATTTGGATCATATAACTTCAGAACACTGATGTGGAAAATTCTTATTATATGTAATTGGCAAAATAAAACATCCTCACAAAAAAATAAATAAATAAATGGATAAATAAATAAGTGAATGAATAAATAAATGAATGAATGAATAGATAGATAGATAGATAGATAGATAGATAGATAGATAGATAGATAGATAGATAAAATAAAGGGGGGGGTTGAATCTTCCTGACCCGAATCCTGCATTCTCTCTGTCGTGGCACCAAGCTGCCCATATATGTGGGTCTGTGATAAATCCTATTAATTTTTTTTAACTCTCCCCTTCCATATTAGAATCAATAGTAAGTATTGGTTCCAAGGCAGAAGAGCAGTAAGGGCTAGGCAATGAGGAACCCAGGATCACACACCTAGGAAGTGTCTGGGGTCAGATTTGAACCCCAGACACCCCCCCCTCTGAGCTTGGCTCTCCATCCACTGAACTCCTAATCCTTTCCATTTGTTTAGAGCATGTTAAATTCAAAGGCAAAGGCTCTAAGTCAGGAGTTGGTCACCTCCAATGGTTTCCTCTGTGCAACTACAATGACAACAACAATAAATCCAATCTCACAGAATCCCTGAGGGAACCCCGGTGAAAGTCCATCATCAGTTTTGCTCTTCTTTGTTCTGTCTTCTTTGGTTGGGGATGAAGAACCGAGTCTCCCATGGGGAGAAAAAGCTCTTCACAGGGGGTCAAATAAGCCATGGAAGACTCCAGCAGAGCTAGTGCGTTTCCCTTGGTTCTGTGAGGGATGGCCACTCAGAAGGAAGCAATTAAAGAGCCCACTAAGAACCAGTACGTGCAAGGAGCTGCTTACAGATAGGACACTGGCTGAGTCAAAGTTCTCCCAGCCAAAGAGGGCAAATGGTCTGTCCCCATTCTCCACCCCACGACTGGAGGTCCTCAGAGAGCCCCACGGGGGGGTTCTGAGTTAGGAGAGGTTCACTTCTGAAGAGGAGGCAAAATCTACAAGCACAGAATACCTACCATCGAAAGCGGGCCAGGCTGGAATTCAGAGGGCATGGGAGGGTGGCACAAAAGACAAATTCAAAGCCACTCCCCCGAAGGATCCCCAAGCCAGACTGGGCTTTCCAAGGCATGAACACATCTTGAAAATGCCCAGGAACTTGGGAATGGTACTGGCCCTAAAGCCAGCAGATTGCTGAGGTATAGACTGCATCTGGCCTGGCAGACCCGGCTCCTTCTGGGCGCCAGGACACGCGTCAGGAGGTCAGGCAGTAGGACATGAGGGCATCAGTCCCCAGGTACCTCCCAGGAGAGGAGCAAAGACCAATCCAGCAAGTCTTACTGACTCCATTTGTTCCTAAACAAGGACATCTGGAACAAATTTCATAGGAAAATGCCCCCTCCCCCCGGTGCGTGCACACACACATCATACACACACACAGAGCACACATCTCATGTACTACCTCTGCCACATGTTTTACGTGCTGCCGGGAAGAAAATGTTCTCTGTTCTGAATGGCTGTATGTGAGCGCAATTTTAGGGCAGAGAATGAGGGCTATGTTTTACATGAATGAACCCCATACACGTTTGGAAGAGATTTGCCAGGAGAGGAGAGGCCACCACTCCCTCCCAGGCTTCCAGAGGCCTCCCCAGGATCTTGTTCTTGGACCTCTTGGACCCCACCCCACCAGAAAGCAGGGCTCTTCAGTCTGGGCTCCCACCCACCATCCCCACCCTCATTCCCACCTTAGAGAGAGGTGAGCTTTGTACTACCTAATCAGGACACCAGTCTACCCATCATGCTTCTGGCCAAACGCCCTTTCCCATTAGAAAGCAACTCCTTGAGGGTAGGGACTAGCTTGCCTCTTGCTTCCCCACAGCTCTACTCAAATGCCTTAAATGCAGGAAACACTTCAGAATGAATCTCTCTCTCTCTCTCTCTCTCTCTCTCTCTCTCTCTCTCTCTCTCTCTCTCTCTCTCTCTCTCTCTCTCTCTCTCTCTCCCTCCCCCCCCTTTTCCCTTTCTTTCTATTTCCTTCTCTCTTTCCCCTTTCTCTCCCCATCTCTTTCTATCTCTCTCCCTCTCTTTCTCCATGTCTTTCTCCAATCTCTCTGCCTCTCCATCTTTCTCTCCCCTTCCCCCTTTCTATTTCCATCTCTCTCCCTCTCTTTCTCTCTCTCCGTAACTCTCCCTCCCTCTTTCTGTTTCTCTCTCCAGGATCTGACTCCTTCTCCATCTCTCTCCCCCGCCCTCTCTCCATCTTCTTCCTCTCACCTGTCTCCCCCCCCCCACCTACCCAAATCCCCCCTTTCTCCATCCCTCCATCTCCTAGCTGACTCAGAAGAACAGATCCAGACAAGGCTGAGCCAGGCCAGCCCCAGCATCAGGTCATATAAGAAGCCTAGCAGCAGTGCTCTGGTCCCCTCTCTTATTTATCACTTCTTGCGTATTATATTCTTATGTTTTACTCGCCTCCGCTGGGCCTCTGTCTCCAAACTCCATGCTTTTCCCTGGCTGTCCCCCAAGCCCTGACTGCTTTCCCTACTCACTTCTGCCTTCTGGCTCTCTTCAAGACACAGCTCAAACTCCAACTTCTCTGGGAGACCGTTGTCGGGTCTCTCCCTCCCCACTGCCTTCCCTGGGCCTCAATTTCCCTCTATCTCTCCCATCAGAAAGGGAGGACTTGTAGAGCAGGTACTGTGTTCCTGCCTTTGGATGTTCAGGGTTACTCAGCACAGACCCTGGCAAATAACAAGAGCCTGATAAATATTTACTGACTGACTGCTGGAGATTCCATTTCCTCCTCTGGGCAGAAAAAAGGATGTTAATAACCTGGGCAACAGCTACTCAGTTGGCTGTTCCTGCAGACCAGCCCGGAAAGGCCCAAATCAAAGCAGACTGTTCTACTCCAAGATATAACCTGGATTTGGCACGTCCTCTTCAGAGCCTCCCTGAGGCCTTCACAAGTCAACCTGCCAGCTCTGCTTGGGGCCTCCGAAGGAGGGAAGTACTGGGAAGTGATCCCAGAGAGGAAAGAGCTCCTTGGATTGGCCTTGGCCAAGCAGAGTTGGCCCTGGGCAAAACCGAAAACGAAGTGTTTATTAAGACTCTCCTGCATGACCCCCCTTGGCCTCCTTCCACCTGTTGGCCCCGTGCCATTCCTATCCTTCCCTCTGGAGAGGCTCAAAGGGGTTGGACTACAAGATCTCCAAGGGGCCCTCCCACTCCATGGAGCATCCCCTATCTCATGTGATTGCTGGTCAAGACCTTGGTGGCCATCCTGTCCAACTCATGCTTGAGTGGGTCTGGAGGTGCCTCCATGCAACCGCGGCCTCTCACAAATGAACAAGGACCTCCCAGCATGCTGGGGACCTTAACTTCTCTTGACATCTCAAGGAAACCAATGGAGTTTATGGGCTACCCAACGGTTATTCATCATTGCTGACAATTAAAATATTATTCCCACCAAGGTCCCAGGGCCTAGCCAATACCAATCTCTGGCCTTCAGCCCTGCTTCTCACCAGCAACAGCAATGACCCTCCTGGCAGTCCTCATCACTGTGCCTTCTCCCTCCCCGGCCCTGACACCATGATATGTGTTGTATCCCCTTAGTGGAACAGGATCCCTCAGCTTGGGCCAAGGGCTGCCTCGTTTTCGTATCTGTACCCCCCCAGTGCCTAGGACAATGTTTGGCCAGTGTCGGGAACTCAATAAAGGTTTGATCTTTGGAAAACAAATTCAAGTCTCATTTTGTATCCAAAGCAGAAAAGTCAAGAGCCAGGGTTTTGATTCAGGTCATGCTACTTAGCAGCTGCGACCTTAAGCAAGTCCTGCTCCCTTTCTGCCCTCAGTTTACCCATCTTACAAAAAGAAGAGGATGACCCCTGAGCTCTCTTCCAGTGTGAAAGTGAAGGGTTTCAGAGGGCAGTGGAAAGAGGGAAAGGGCCGTAGTGACTCATTAAGCTCTCCTGACCCTTGACAGCTCTTTAAGACCCAAGTGATACCTAACTGGCTTGGAAGGTGAGCAGGGAAGCATCACATGGATAAAATAAGAAATGCAGGGCCAAAAAAGGCTCATCTCTGCTGCCTAATAATACCCAAATGCTGGGAGCATGTTCAGCTTTTCTACTTTTGCCAAAACAACAGGAAAGCAGACAGACTGAGAGGGAATGACAGGATTGCTAGCTAACAGGTATTTCTAGTACCTAGCAGTTTTTTTGTTTTGTTTTTCCCAGATTTGCAATACCAGGAAGCAGCTAGATGCCTCACTTGGATTGGAGAGACCTGGGTTCAAATCCTCGGGCTGTAGACACTAGGTGTATGGCCCTGGGCAAGTCACAACCTCTATTTGCCTCAATGCCACTGTAGTATCTTCATCAAGAAAACTCCCTCCCCTTCCCCTCCCCCCCCCCAACAATAGCACTACCAGAAGAGACGGAGCATTTTTTCTCCTTAGACTCGTGTTATCCCTGAGAATTTTCGAACAGATGACTGGTGGCTCCGTTTAAAGGGCCGGGTCCCCCTCGTGCTCCGTCACACCTCTAACATAGTCCATTTCCCTACTCTTTCTGCTTTCAACAATTCCAAAAAGCCTGAGCTAGACATCAACTTCCTAACGGTTGTCTGGCTCAGAAAAGCACGGGGGGGGGGGGGGGGGGGGGGTCGACGCGGCTCAGCCTCGGGATTAAACGCCACGAAGAGAAGAGTTGTGTCTTCCTTTCTTGTGAAAGCTCATCAACTTGGGCATACTTCCCAGGGGCAGCCCACTCCCTAGGGCAGCATCTTTCCCCCTTCCCCAGAGGGGCGATCAGCTGGAAACACTCCGAAGGGCAACAGGTAGTCCGTCCCCTCAGAAGTGGTCCTCTGGAGGCTGCGGTTGCACCCAGGGCTCTAGGGAGTGGGGAACTGGTTTACCAAGGGAAACTAGTCCACACCGCAAAGCAAGCACAAGGGCCGTCTAACTCAGCGGCAGGGAGGAAGGAGGTGGTGAACTTTGAAAACCCCGAGGAGGGTCGGGGAGGAAAGAAAGCGCGCATCCCTCTGGAGCAAAGGGAAATGGAGATGAGTTGGAGAAGTGAATAAGGGAAGAGACAAAACTAAGCCTGGGGAGCGAAGGGGGAGGCCGCCAAGGTCAACAGGAGAAGCAGGAGGAAAGGATGGAGAGGCAGAAAAGCCCGGAATTTGGCAGCCCCAGTGCCAGGACTCCGAGCCAGGGAGTGTTCCTTTAGTGGCTGCGATCCGAAGCAAGTCCTCAGATTACCTAGCTGACAAGAAGGGGATGGGGCCTAGAAGATCCTGAGCTCATCTCGCGGGGGGTCTAGAGGGTAGTGAGGGCCGGGAAAGGGCCAGCGGCAGCAGCACTTACTGTTCGGGTCGCTCTTCTCGCGGATGCCGTCCACACGGCCGTCGGGGTGGATGCGCAGGAAGAAGCCTCCGTTCTTGCAGTACAGCCGCTTGGGGTCCTTGAAGTGGCCCGGGGGAAAGGCGCCCCCGCCGCCTCCGTCCCCGGACAGGGCTGGCAGCGTGGTGATGCTGCCTGCGGCCATGCCAACACTGCTGCCACGGGACGGGCCTGGCGGCGCCGCCGCCGCCTCCGCGGCCCCCCGAGCTGCCGGCCGGAGAGGGGCGCGGCCCCTGCCGCGGCCCCCCAGTCTGGCAGCCAGCTGGTTCCCGTGCAGTCCGCGGCCCCCCAGTCTCCCGCTGCGGCGCTGGTTCCGGGCTCGGCGGGGCTCGGTGGGACCCCGAAGACGCCTGCGGCTTGGAGCACTCACTGCCGAAAGCTCTCCCCGACCGGCCAGCACATTCCCAACGCCACGCTCCCTCGCATTCAGCCTCGCAGTGGCACCCACATGCTGGAGGCACTAGCTAGTGAGCCTCCCCAGACTGCTCGGGTTCCATCACCGCCCCGCCCCGCCCCAAGTCGCGCTCGCCCGGCCTCGGGAGCCACGTGAAACTCGGTCCCGGCGAGCGGCGACACTCCCCCTCCGGCCTCCTCCCGACCCTCCCGTTCGGGCCCGGAAGCTTTCCTTCCTTCTCGGCCTCAGGACGCGAGGCAGCGGACGCCTCGGGCCCGTGCGCTCCTGGCGCTCTCGGTGATCCGACCCCACGCAGTCTGGGCGGGAGGCAAATCTGAGCAGCTGGGCCCGCGCCGGCCCGGGAGAGAGGGAGCGAGGCGCAGAGATGTCCCGGGGCTGGGTGAATGCCCCAAGCCAGCCCGCGGGGCGGCGTCACTTCTCCTCCCTCCCCGCCCCCGCCCCCGCCCCCGGCCCCCCTAGCACTGCCTAGCCTTGCCTTGCCTGGGGCCCAGAGGCCGGGCTCGCTAGGCTGCGCACCGGCTGCAGGAAAGGAACAGCCCTAAGGCTTGGGCAGATTTGACAGGGTAATGCCCCCGGCGCCAGCTTGGAGCACACGGTGTCTGGCCCGGGAGAAACTTTTCCCTGGGCCGGGCCGTCCTGCACTCCGAGAACTTCTGCTGAGGTTCCTTTCCGCCAGCCTTTGCCTCTACGCGCTGTTTCCCCTTCGGTCGTGTCGAGCGCTCTTAATCTTTTGGGGGGGGGGGGGAGGGGAGCGGGAGGAGAGGAGGGGAGAGGGGGAGGGGTCATTCACTCCTGCAATCGGATGAAATCCACTGGCCCTTCTCACATGGACAAAGGAAACCGATGATGCTAAAATAAAGATGTGGCTTTTGCCCATCCAAACTCACAGGCCCCCTTAGAGATCCATAGACCCGAGCCTAAGAAGCCTTGGGCCACACGAGTCTGGATCGAAGTCCTCTGAATTCTACATCCGAGTGGTTTTCCTTGGAAATCAGTCCTAAAATCCCCTGAGTCAAACCGATCTTCTTACACTGAGGCATATCTTTGTTATTTGGTCCTGTTGGATTCTGTTTAACCTCGTTTGGGGTTTTCTTGGCAAAGATATGGGAGTGATTTGCCATTTGCTTCTAGGTTCATTCCTCTAGTTGAGGAAACTGAGGCAAACAGGTAAGTGGCTTGCTCAAGGTAATACTAAAGTTGCAACAGTCCCTCACTAATGAATAAATCAGCCCTGAGCCCCCATCCCATTTTAGTTATTTTTTATTAATTAAATTGGTCCAAAGTAATTCAGCTAGTAAGTGTCCAAGGTCATATTTGAACTCAAGGCTTCCTGACTCCAGGCCCAGTACTTTATCTCCTGCCCAACTGGAGATAGATTGGTGAACAAAATGCTTTGGGCTATGAAGAGATAGGATTATAGAATCTATAGATGGAAAGCACCTCAGAGATCATCTAGTAAGATAGATGCTGTTATTATTTCCATTCTACAGAAGAGGAAACTGAGGCATAGAGAAGAGAAGTGATTTGCCCAATGTCATACAGGGGGTGAGGCCAAAGCCCAGTATTGAGAATCAAGTCTCTTAACTCCACACAAATAGTTCTTTCCACTAGTCCACAGTGACCAAGAGAGAAACAAATTCAAGATCAGATGAAGTTGTAGTGTTTTTAGCTTGGAAAGGAGAGAGAGAAATGTAATGGGTTGAGGGTTAGAAGCCAGCATATCTGAAATATTGTCTAAATGGGGTGCTTACCCCTGTCTCTGCTACTGGCTCTTTATCCATTCTTGCATCTTGGATTCTAAGGCATCAAGGGGTATGTTCTGATATTGCTCATTAATTACTGAAGTTGCAACAATCTCTCACTAATAAATAAATCAACTCTGAGCCTCTATCCCATTTTAGTCATTTTTTATTAAACTGGAAAAACCTTTCCCATCATTTTTAACCATTTGTTTTTCCACATCAAATACTCTATTTTACTAACCTTAAATAAACATCAGAGTTATGGCTAGACTATCTGTTAACAGTATAACCAACACAAAAGACTATAACATATAAGCTATGAGCAAGCTCACAATTAAAGTCACTTTAACCATCATTAAAATCACTGACTTCTCACTTCTAGAATGCTAACCCCACCATTCAGGCCTCTCGGTATACCAATGAACATCTTTGCCCCAAAATTCTCTTCCTGTTTCTTCAAAAGTTAGAAGTGTTAAGACCCAAGTCTATTGGGAAAATCAGTTCCTTTTACTTAGGCAGGTACTTCTTTGTTCTCTCTTCAGCCCTTACTGCTAATAGTTCCTACAGAATGACATCCTCTGACAGACTTCATAAAAAAGGATTAACTGTTACTGTTTGTGATTCCATTGGCTCTTACTGGTTCATTATAACAGTATCTAGAGTATTTTTGTGAGAAGCCTTTGAAGGTGATGTAACAGTTTCAGTCCCTGCAAATCATTTAAGGGCTCATCAAATTCCTATTAATATTACATACAACAAGGGCAGCTAGGTGGCTCAGTATTCTATAATTTTTGTAAAATCCAAGACAAAATTTTTTGAGAAAAATTTCAGGGAAAGCTCACTAACTCCTTGAGTCAAGAAAATGAACTGTTTGGAGAAAGTGCCATAAAGAAACCTACACTGCATCAGAAAATCCAGAATGAACTTTAGGATGTAATTAATTGGACTAAAGGTTGAACACATTTATTCTGAATGTAAACTCTTTTTTTTAATTTTATTTCGTCAATTTAGAACATTTTTCTTTGGTTACAAGAATCATATTCTTTCCCTCCCTCCCCTCCCCCCACCGCTTCCCATAACTGACACATAATTCCACTGAGTCTTACATGTGTCCTTGATCAGAACCTATTTCCACGTTGTTAATGTTTGCACTATGATGATCATTTAGAGTCTGCATCCCCAACCATATCCCCTAGACCCCTGTAATCAAGCAGTTGTTTTTCTTCTGTGTTTCTGCTCCCACAAGTTTTCCTCTGGATGTGGATAGTGTTCTTTCTCGTAGATCCCTCCAAGTTGTTCAGGATCACTGCATTGCCACTAATGGAGAAGGCCATTACACTGAATGTAAACTCTTATGCCAAAGGGGACTGCCCCCTAATTGGCTTTTTGTCAATGCACCTAGCAAATATTGGTTTTGTTCTCTCTCTTTTATTTCCCTCTTATCTCCAACTAGTATAATTTCCTCTTAGAAAGTGTAATATTGTATGCACCTTTAGCTAGAAGATCTTTAGAGGTATAAGCTAATTATATTAAATGCTTCCCTGGGGAGACTAGTCTCTCAAAGAATCACAAGGGGAATTGTGAAGAGTGAATCAAACTCTCTTTGTCTATCAATGAGCAACTTTTAAGTTAATCAATCAAAAACTTAAGTACCCCTACTTAGTACCTTACCAGTCACTAAGGAAGGTACAGGAAGTGATGTGGAAAGAGGACTATAAAAAGTCCTGAACTTCCTGTCCAAGGGACATCTCCTTGAGACTTTCTCTTTTGGAGTTCTTTTTTGGAGTCTCTGCTCCTTGAGCTTCTCCTGCAGAGTTTTTCATTGGAGGATGGCTCCTGGGAGTTTTTGGACTTGGACTTCAACTGGGAGCTTTGGGCTTTTCAACTGGAATTTTTAGCTTCGGGACTTCAACTTTCAGCTTTGGAGCTTCTTGGAGTCAGGACTTTCTTGTTCAATTCACTGCTGTCTCAGTGAGCTTAGTTCATGAGGATTTTTCTGCTTTGGGATCTCATCCTGAATCCTGTCTAGCTTGCTGGTGAGTGACTAGGATTCCCACGTGGAAATTGGAACTCTGGGAATGAGCTTCATTTCATCAGATTAGCATTTAGGGTAAACTAGACAGTCTCCTTATCTCTTTCCCTTCCACATTTCTCTCTTTTTACTAATATTCCAATTAAACAAAATTGTTAAAAGCTGCTAACAGTTTTCCTGACCTAAGGAATTGATGACCACTTTTTTATAACTCTTTTTACTTAGTCAAAATACCAATTTAACCATTATAGAATAGTATAGCCAGGAGACAAAAGGTCCCAGGTGCAAATCTAGCATCAGATAGTTCCTAGCTATGTGAACCTGGGCAAGTTACTTGACCCCAGTTGTCTTGCCCTTACCTCCCTTCTTTCTTAGAATTGATGCTTTGTATTATCAACCTGAAAAAACACAGAACCACCAAAGTAGTTATAGTAGAACATGTCTTCAATCAGGAGAAGGGAGACAATGCTCTTATGACACAGTGCCCACACTCTGGGATTCTGGGAACACTGTCTCCAGGAAAGACACCAATAGCCAGAATCTCCTCTGAATTAAAGAACTTGTGAGTATATTTATATATTCTGGAGTTGAGCCAAGGAGGAACAACTGACTGTTTCTTGGAGGCTTGGGAAAGAGGTTGTAGCCAGAGGCTGGAACACCCAGGAGGACCAGATACAAAGAAGGAGACTAAGAAGTCAAAAAACCTTAAGATTTTACTCTGTCCAAAGTGTACTCAAAGGGTGCTGGATGGCTTATTGTTCAATTTGGGACGAGGGCCAGTCCCAGATTTTTTCTTAAAGGCAAATTCCCCAAGACAAGGGTAAATGTGGGGGTTTAGAAGACAAGGCTATCATTACTGATCCAAAGACAGAAGGTAAGGGCTTTAACAACAACAACAACAACACTATTGCATACAACAGAATACAAATCACCACGGAGAGAGCATTCCTAAAGCACTTTTTGGGTCCCAGACAATGTGCTAAGCTCTGTAGTGCAACTGAAAGCAAAGAAGAAAGATCATTCCTGCCTTCAAGGAGCTTACAGCCTAGTGAGGGAAGAGAAAAGGAAGCTGAAAAATATTGGGGGTGGGGGTGGGGGGACAGTTAAGGAACTTACCCATGAAGGCGTGGGTTAGTTTTGTACAGAGGTATTCTGGGATGTCACAGACTGGGTCATTCTTTTGAAGAAGGAATATTATTAGAGCTGACAGGTATGAATAATAAATGTGATTACACTATAAGCATAACTCAGCAGATAGGTTTAAGGACTCACAGAGGTGGGCACCTCCTCTGTAATGAATAATTCTGGAGAGATTCCAAGAGCAATAAAAGGTTGTGACTTGTCTATGGTCACATAGAAGGTCAAAGGCAGGATCTGAACCCAAGTCTTCCTGGCTCTGAGGGCTCCTCTATGCCCTGATGGCTATTATCTTCTCTGCTCCCACTCTTAAACACCACTTTGGTCCAATAGGAATCACTGGGCTATGTGGGACAAGCAGAAGAGGTTACATTCACATCACAATCTGCAAAGCAACGTTACATATAAAGTGTAAAAACAAAAAAGAAACTGTCTGGCTACATGAGGTGAATGGTTGTGTTTTTTGTGACCTCCACCTTTCTAGCTATCTATCTGAAGGAAAGACCTCTTACTCAAAGAATCTTCAACTCGGTGTCAGTGTGCCAAAGGGACTCCCCAAGTCAGTGTTACAAGGGTTATAGCCATGAAGTAGATGCAAAGTATAGCAGCAGGCAGTCTCCTTTTATCCTAGTCCCAAAGGCAAAGATGGTCTCTCCCCTCATTCACCATTAGCTGGTTACTTGAGTTACAATCTTATCTCCAAAACTAGCCAAAGGGAGCACAATTTACAAAACCAGCATCCTATTGATTCAAGTGAGTTTTAACTAATCAAAACAAGGACTGTTTCAATTCTATCTATCTGAAATGTGGCTTAAATTGGCAACATGAAACAACTCAATTTTTTTACTCCATTATAGGGGATTATGAGAAGAGTCCGCCATCTTGTCAGGATCTATTCCATACTCTATCTATCTACCTGTCCATCCATCATCCATCTATCCATCCATCCATCCATCTATCTATCCATCCATCCATCCATCCATCCACCCATCCATCTATCCATCTATCCACCTATCTATCCAACTGTCTGTCTGTCAGTGTATCCCTGAGCCTGTTAAGGAGCCTGTAGGCTGCTTATCTTAAAATTAATAAATTGGCTCTTTTCACTTGGTGTTCCACAACAGAATGCTTTAAGCAGCCAAGTCACTGGTGTGTGAAGTCCTCTTAGTTTGACTTGGAACTTCCTCAGTTCTTGCAAAGTTGAGTTTCTACATACAATTTCTATTTTATTCAAAGCAACACCCTTCTCAGGAGTTCTGTGTGCTGGCTAGGGAGCAAAGTGGGCTTCTGGAGGGAATCAGACAATGAGCACTTACTAGGCACCTAATGTGTACTAGGCACTGTGTTAAGTGTTGGAGTAACAAAGAAAGGCGCCTTTCTTGAGATACTTTTCAATGTATCATTGTCCTTTCTAGCCTGCAGCTATTTATGTCAGTGGATTAAGAGTTCCTAGCAGAACAAAAAGAGAACATGCTATCCTGTCTCTGACTTCCAGACATTTTCACTGACTGTTTCCCATACCAGCAATGTTCTTCTTCCCTATCTCATTCGCACTGGATCTAAGATTCTTAACCTGAAGTCCATGAAGCCCAAATGATCAGTGAAGAGATGTCCTCATTTAACCTGAATGGGGGTGGAGGGAGGGAGGGTTACATCATTATTTTAACTAACTTCTAGCTAAAATTGAGTATTTCCTTTTGGAATTCAGGAAGAAGATTCTGATAAGGATCCCAGGCAGTCCATAACATGCAGAAAAGTTTGGAACCTCCTCTCTAGAACTAGACTCGGTTAAACCACTTCCAGGTAATAGGTTTAATTTCTTTTTTTTTTTTAAGTTTTATCAATACTTACTAAGAAAGAAAAAAACAGAAAACATTTTGGAAACCTAGGAAATGTGAATACCTTGGGCTTTTTGACCTTCATGTTCTAGAATCATGTGTTAAATATTTCTCTTTACAGCAGCACAGTGATCTGTCCAAAAAAACAAAAAATCTTTTCTCTTAAACCTGTTCTGTTGGGGGCAGCTGGGTAACTCAGTGGATTGAGAGCCAGGCCTAGAGACGGGAGGTCCTAGGTTCAAATCTGGCCTCCGACACTTCCCAGCTGTGTGACCCTGGGCAAGTCACTTGACCCCCATTGCCTAGCCCTTACCACTCTTCTGCCTTGGAGCCAATACACAGTATTGATTCCAAGATGGAAGGTAAGGGTTTTATTTAAAAAAAAAAGAAATTAAAAAAAACCTGTTCTGCTTATCCCATATGGCCCAGTGATTCCTACTGAACTAAAGTGGTGTTTAAGAGTAGGGGTAGACCATCCCAAATGATAGTTCCTCTTATTATCACCATTTTACAGATGAAGAAACTGAGACAAAAAAGTGACTTTCCCAAGATCTTACAAGTAGTTAATGTTTGAAGTGAGACTGTGTGAAGATTGGATTTAGCTATTTCCTGATTTTAACAATGAAGATACTTAGTCTAACAAAACCAGGGGGGATTGTGACCATTAATATTACTCCACCCTACTTAGACCATACTTTAGGGAAAGATAAAGTTGTAATCTCCTGATTGAACAATAAAGATACTTAATTCTTACCTTATAGTGAAGCTAGAACTTTAAGTTGAGTCTATTTTAAGATCTTAATACAAAAAGGTGTTAAGTAACTATGAAGGTTAAATTAATCACAAAAAGATTATGTAACTCCCAAAAGGTGAACTTAACAAAGAACTGTTAAGTAACTCTAAATATATAATCTAATCAAAGAAGATGAGAACTCTAAAAGATATGAGCATTTAGAGGAGGAGACACAACAGGGAAAAGTATATATTTGACTCACTTCCCTTCTCAGGCACCTTTCTGGCGGGTGTAATGAATAAAATTTAGGGGAGAGGGGGAGACTGAGGCAGGTAGAAATTAGTTTCTCTCTGCAAGGAATATATATTTTTTAGAGGTTTATTAAAGGTTAAAGATTAAGAATATACAAGTATGAAACATGTGCCTAGGCCAGAGGCCTAGACAAAATAACCTCACATCATGGAAGAGACCTCTCTGCTCCAAAAACCGAAGTCCAAAAAAAGGGCCGAGCCCTTCAAAAGCCTTTGCTTAAATATCTTCTCGATCTCGGCCCAGGTGAGATTACAAGGCATTCTGGGGAAGTGGAGCAAAGGCTCATGGGGATTGTAGTCCTGTATTCGAGTCTATTTTTCACATTCCCCCGTGTGATCATTTGCAAAAAAATTAATTTTTTTCCAAAGGATCATGAAAACAAAATCAACTTAAAAGATTACAATAGTGTGAGGATAAGAGAAAAAAGAATAAAACCAATAATTTCTGAACACATTGACAAAAAGCCGTTAGGGGGCAGTCCCCTTTGGCATAAAAGTATACATACAAATAAATGTTCAATCAACCACACCCAAAGTTCAATTTTGTGCAACTTGTGGTCTGGAGGCTTCTTCATGGTGGCTTCTCCATCAGTTCAGTTCTGGATTCAGAGAGGTAGCATCTTCTTTACCTAAAATTCTTCTCAAAAGGAATTTAAACTTTGCAATTTAAATAATGATATTTTTTACATTCCCCCGTGTTGTGGGTGATTGATCAAAATCCCCAAAATTCTCAATAGCCCAATTAATTACAATAGCAAACACACTTTCATATTTCACATAAGTTGCTGTGTGACATTTTTAAAACCTATGAATTGATGGACATTTGTCACAATTTTTACAAACGTAGCAATCTTTCAACCTTGGTATTTAAACATATTTTTTAAAACAAAGTAAAACTCATCTTGGGTTTAGAACATAATCAAGAAATCTATATATCATTCTGGTAGAAATAAAATAGTGAGCTAAAGAGCATAAATAAAGGGGTGCTCCTTGTTCTTGGAGGCTTTTCCCAAGGGTACAAATGCCCTGAAATTAACTGCCCAACTTCCATTCGCATGTGGGAAGGTTGGGGGTTATAAAATACATTTCACTTCAGCTACTAGAATGGGCCTTACCTCGTGGTAGGGGCAGGCAAAAATAACCAGACTGTTAAAAAAAAAATTCCAAAATCATATTTAAAAAACCCTTAAAATCAAATCATTTGAGGTATTTAGCACATTACATTTTCAAAGGTTGTTAATACAATTATAACCAGTTCTGAAGTCCATCTATCCTCAGCAAAATAGAAAAAAGCTGTTTTTTCATATATGGGCTTATTCACAATAATATTTGTTCAACACAGTTATAGGGGGAAAACAACAGAATTTCAAAACTCAGTACATTCAAAATAAATTCAATCAACCTTCAGTTCACAGAATAATATTCAATCCAGTAATATATGAACTTAAAATCACAAAGTTAAATCTTAAACAAAACAATGCAATAGAATACAGATAATTTTATAAACCATTAGAGTCTGAAATGCCTTAGAATATAGCCTTTAGTCTCTTCAAAGTTCCTTGGGGTTTTTTTTTTGTTTGTTTGTTTTTATTTATCCATTTAAATGTCTATTGTCCGAAGGTAGAGTAGTAAAGGCTAGGCTATGGGGTTCAAGGGCTCCGTCCAGGGCCCCATGGCTGGGAAGCATCGGAGGCCAGATTTTAGCTAGAGACCTCCCGTCTCTGGGCCTGGCTTCCAGTTCGCTGGGCCACCCATTTTCAAATTCAAAGTTGAATCTTTGGGCTGAGTCTGCTCCCAGACAGGCAGGTAAAATCAATGAAATTGTCAGAAGAGTCAAAAATCCTTTTAAACAGCCCATTGCTATTAAGTTTCTGTTTGAAAAGTCTGTTTCTTCTCTCTAGTCTTTTCTCTCTTTCCCCTCTCTGATACCCCTGCGGCCAATACCCCCAGCCACATGGAGGCTTAGCCTAAGGGAAAATTACCCGGTCTCCTTTCCCTCTGGTCTCTCCCCTCCGCCCACGTGGCCAATACTGTTACCAGCTGGTCGCAATGAGTCCTGAGCGATCTGCTCCAAGGATCTGGGTGATGAGCCGGCTGGGGTCACGCTTGTGGGTCTGGGGCGCAGAAATAGGCAGGCAGCGGCTGGTGAGAGGCCAGGAGCTGGAGCGGCTGCGGTGGGCAAGGCCGAGACTAGGTACCAGGTGAGGACGATCAGGGCTGCAGGTTGCAGGCAGGAATCGGCGGGGCAGGTCCGGAGCCTGTAGCAGCTTTGCGAGGGTAGAAAACCTTGGCCACAGAGATATGGCTCAAAAAAATTTTTTTTTCTTGGTACTAGATATTAAAACTGAATTTAAGATCAGAAAAGAAATCAGAAGACTGAAAGTTCTTTTTCCCATTAGGTCGCCATAACTGTAATGAATAAAATTTAGGGGAGAGGGGGAGACTGAGGCAGGTAGAAATTAGTTTCTCTCTGCAAGGAATATATATTTTTTAGAGGTTTATTAAAGGTTAAAGATTAAGAATATACAAGTATGAAACATGTGCCTAGGCCAGAGGCCTAGACAAAATAACCTCACATCATGGAAGAGACCTCTCTGCTCCAAAAACCGAAGTCCAAAAAAAGGGCCGAGCCCTTCAAAAGCCTTTGCTTAAATATCTTCTCGATCTCGGCCCAGGTGAGATTACAAGGCATTCTGGGGAAGTGGAGCAAAGGCTCATGGGGATTGTAGTCCTGTATTCGAGTCTATTTTTCACACGGGGGAGAGTTGGCTGGTAGAAGCGTGCTGGTCCTTTCAGCATCTTAGCATGGCTACAAGCTATTATCCAGTTCAGTGGTGAGTTTCTGGCCACATTTTCCTCCTTTATTTTCCAACTTTATCCTCTTAAAAGCCTCTAATTTTCTTCAGAGACCTAGAGGCAGGGATTTTAAACTCCCCCTGGCACAGGCCAGGCAGGAGAAATCCTATATCCTCTTCCCTCCTACTTAAATTCCTTCCCTCTATATTAATTAAATTACCATAAATTTCCAGACTGACTTGGGTATTTTATTTGAGATTTCCCTTGGTGATCAATTAAATCTAGATTTTAAGTCACAATCCTAAAATTATCTTTACAATTTGAACCCAGGTCTTTGTGACTCTAGGCCCAATGTTCTATCCAATGTATGAATAACTGCATTTTGGCTTTGGAAAATTGTTCCAAAATCACCCCTTCCTCAATTAAGCTCAGAGAATCTCATCCTTTGGGATTTATGCTCTGCCTTTCTGGGGCTGTGTGGGCTAGTATCATCCTTTCTTCAATGAAGGAATGAGAGAAATGGCCTCTAAGGTCATTGTCCCTTCTCTGTTGTTCAAACCTTTTCTGATTTTGCCATCTAGTGAACAGTTCAGGATTTCCAAACACCTGTTCTGTAGAAGGGGGTGGCACTGTAGTGATTTCTTCCTCTTTAAATGAAATAGAACTGTTTTGCACTTAAAAAAAAAAGAGAAGAGGAATATTAGGAAAGGAGGAAAGTAACTTTCTAACTTCTAATGTGGGAAAGACAGCTAGATGGAGGCTAGCAAAAATATTCATTTCTTCCCATGTTTTTACTCAATAGCACACAGCCAAAACTACACCTAGACATTTGGACAGGTAGGGGAGAAGGGGGGGGGGGTAGTTTTGAAATCTGAGGGCAGGGTTTCAAATCCTGGCTCTGTTCCTGATATTTAGAAAGTCATTCATTTCTTGTAGACCCCAGTTTTGTCACTGGAGGGAGCTGGACTTGATCATTTCAATGTTCAATCCTATTTGTAGATTCCTCTTGAAAGGCTAGCAAGTAACCAAGGTAGGCATCACTGATTTCCCATGTAAGAGGGCCCCCAGTTGCTTTAAGAGGTACACAGTCCAGATTCATGAACAGGGATGTGGATTCTGGAAAAGCCTCAGGGTTTCAGTGTAGAAAAGAGAGAAGGGAGGGAACAAGTATTTATTAAGCACCTCCCTGGGCCAGCCATAGGACTAAGCACTTTACAAACATTATCTCATTTCATCTTCACAACAACCTTGTGAAGAATCCCCATTTTTATCAATATCCCCATTTTTTTTTGATGTGTGACCATTTTAATTAGGTCAAAGAATGTTAACAACAATGATTTTTACACCAGAAGTGATTCGTAAAACAACAGGTGTGATTGAAAAAGGGAAGAGGACAAACATGCAGTGAAAATGTGCGACAACGGTAAAAAGCCTGAATTTCATTGCACTGATACGTATCCACAAAACACTTAAAGACCCATAAAAAAAGAGTCAGCATTATTTGGGAAGCTCTACTATGAGAGTGTATTTATAAAGGAACAAAAGCAAGAATCACTCAGGACTTAAAGGCATGAAGGGCTATGATATGTTGGACTGGTGGAAGGATTACCCAACTGATAAAATCATGGAATCTTCAGAATGATTTTATACAGATCATTTTGATACAAGCAAGTTACAGCCACTTTTGAAAGAATAGCTAGTGGGGTGGGTCTCCATCCAAGATTTTTCTATACAACTTCAGGGCTTTTCCCCAATGGCACTCTGGATTACAAAGTAATATACAGACTCTAGAAATCATAAATAACAGGAAAGGGAGTCAGACTGAAAAAGTCTGATATGGCAGTTATTTAGACAAATCCCAGTTCACATATCCAAAGGTGTAAAATAAAATAAGTCAAATATAAATAGGTAATAAAGAATGCATTCAGATCAGACAGCAAGCCTAAAAACAACTTAATAGCTTGGTTCTTGACTTTGGGTTCTGATCTATGTGTTAAGGCTGCACTGGGACAGATACAAAAAAGGGATGGGATCATGACCTTCACTAAATACACTATTCCCAGAGGTTAGAACACAACAGCATATTACAAGCATCCAGGTACTGACTCTCAGAATTGTTTCCTTTTTCTGTGCAGGGATCCTGCCCAGTGATGAATAGAAATGCTTTGGTATCCTCTCTAGTAGGATTCTGAGAGCAGTTGAGGAAATTCAGACTGAAACATCAAACCCAGCCAATGGCTAGGGATGCTGGGGGATGGAGGGAACCTCAGGTGGAAGTTTGTCTTACAATATACTGCTCACCTGCTGTTCACCTGTGAATCTTAAAATTCCACAGACTCTAATTTTAGAAGATTTGGTTAGGTTATTCCCCATTTAAACAATGCAGGTACTTGATCAGGAATGTATTGGGAACTTTACATTACTCCACCCATACTTAGGCATACTTTAGGGGAAGATAAAGTTGTAAACTCCTTACTGAATAATGAAAAAGTACTTAACTCATACTTATAGTGAGGCCAAGCCCTTAAACTAGGTCTATTTTTAGATCTAATACAAAAGGGTGCTAAGTACCTATGAAGGTTAAATTAATCACTAAAAGGGCAAGCTTAGCAAAGAGATGTGAAATACTCAGAAGTTTTAGTCTACCCAGAGAAGGTGATAACAAGATGTGAATTAAGAATGGTCAGTCCTTTGGAAAACATCTACTGTGATTGGCAGATGTGAAAATTTAGGGGAGGTGACATAGGAGAAAATTCTCTTTAAAAGGGGGGGCTCTCAGTGGCTGAACATAGTTGAGCTCAGGAGCTGGACTAGAGGGTCTCTCTGAACACTAGAGTTTTGCTTGGAAAGATCTTGTGGTGAATGATTAAAGACTGACTTAGTTTTCTCTCTTAAAGAGAAAGGCTGAGGCCCTAGCTTTCCTATTATTTCCTCTTACTCTGTCTCTCTCCCTTTCCTTAATTCCTTCATTTATATTCATTAAAATCTCCATAAAACCCAGCTGACTTGGGTATTTCATATTTGGGAATTTTCCCCATGGCGACCACTTATTTTTGATATAAAAATCAAGACACTAAAAATTATCTTTACAGTTTGGGCAATTCAAAGTCTTGAAACCCATATTTTTGCGGTCACAGTTTATGGCAACCACTCTTTTAACTGTAACAGTTTATGGCAACCACTCTTTTGTCTGTAACATGCCCTAGTTATCCCATCAGAGCTTCTTCCTGCATGGTTACTAATAATAGGCAGTTCCCAATTCAGAGGTAAACAAGGCATTCAGCAGCCTGAGCCTAGACCATAAGTAATAATTGTTCCAAGATCCACTTCTAACATAAAGTTATCTATAGCTACCTACTCCGATTAGTCTTTCTTTATAACTAATCAGTCTGGACAAAGGTCTCAGTTCCAAGTCATCCTATAAACATTTGAGGCCCCTGTAGAAAAAGGATGTCTAGTATGTGCTCCACAAACCCTATTTCACAAATCAGAGCTATGGAGAAATCCAAAAACTACCGTTCTTTCTAAAGTCACAGAGAAACCATTGTTTCTAGGTGCCTAGAGGGCAGGATCACTGCTAACTTAACCTATGTGCTATATTCTATGTGCATGATCTTTCATCTCCCATTTATGTCTTTACATAGATATAGATGGTATCCCTCCCATTCCTGGAATGCTCTTACTGAAATGACCCCCATTTCTTAGGACCCCTATATCCCTTCCAAGGCTCAACAAAAGCACTATTTCCTATAAGAGGCCTTTTCTAATTCCCCTCCCCCCTTGTTGGTTCTCAGCACCCCAATTCCTTACTTATTTGTGTACATATTGTTTCCCCCAATGGAATTTAAGGATCTTGAGAACAAAACTGTTTCCATTTTTGTCTTTGTATCCCCAAAGCTTAGTGACATGCCTAGTACACAGCAGGCACTTAATAAATGTTTGTTGAATTAAATGGAATATGCATTATAACTTGGAATCACTGAAGTTCAAAACTGAAAGGAACTTTGGTGCTTTTCTAGTCCAACCTTTCTACAATGAATCTTTACTATGATATTCTCAAGTGGTCATCCAGCCTCAGCTTGGACATCTCCAATGATGGGGACCATTAACTGACAAAACATCCTATTCTACTTGACAGTTCTAGTTGTTTGGAGGGGAACAAACTTTTTCTTTTTTTTTTTTTGATATTGAGCTGAGATCTGCCTCGCTGGAAATTTTACCTAAATCTCTCCAGAACCCATCAAAACAATTCTAATCTCTCTTCCACAAAATGTGCCTTCAATTAACTGAAGGCCACTATTATGTGTTCATTAAGTCTTATCTGCTAAGGGCTCAATATCTTCTGTTCCTTCCTCATGCATCATCATTTATAGTCTCCTCTTTATCTTGATCATCTCACTCTGGATATGCTTGTCTTACTTCTAAAATGTAGTGCTTAGAACAACTGCAGATATGGTCTGAACAGGCTTGGGCAAAATGTTACCTGGACCCTCAGCATATACTTGATCATTTGAAAAGAGATGCTCCAGGTTAGTGATCATTACTTGAGACCAGTTATTTGTACCTGGCACTACTTGATTGCCCCTTGGACACTATAGTCACTACTCTGAAACAAACAGGGAGCCTATTTGACTTAAAATAGGATTCATCTACTGAGTTGATTTTTAAACAAGCTCCCCTTTGAAATGCAATCGGGGGAATCTGCTGATCTCTGTTTTCATCCTCCTCATAGGCTCTGGTATGGGCTAGTACTTCTTTTCTAATGAGATGGTTTCAGGTTTCTTAGGAAGCTTTGGGAGCGGAGGGACACATATTATATATGCTTAAAGGTGCAGATGATCTCTAAGTCCTTTTCTGTTCTGCAATTCTTTGAGTGCAGAAGAAATGAACGAAGGTATTTAGGTAGCTGCGGCACACTTTCTGAAATATTGAAGGGTTTGAAAAAACTCAGAAAGCAATGACCATGTCTCCTTCTTTTGTTCCATACAGTGCTGGGTGCATCATGGTACCTAACAGATTGTATTAGATGATAACAATAATAACATTTATGTTGGCTGTCATCAGCACCACTCAGAGGAGTCCAGTCATGGTTCCGATGCCTTTGGCTGCTTCTGAGATCTAGCTATTAAGGGTCTGAGCATTCCATTAGCCAGAACCTAAGAGTCTACTACAATTCCAACCAACTTCTCTTGGTTATTTTCTATTCGCTACCTTTCCTGCCATGACATTCATTTCTGGAGCCAAGGGAATCCCTCAAATGAAAAATCCATCCTCGGGTCGGCATTACAACTGATTAAAGAAAGTGGAGGTCGTTAAGTTAGTTGATCTCTTTTGGATAGACAGTGAAGTGGACTTGAGATCTCCTCAAGAACACCTCTCCCTTCTCTATCTCAATATCCCCATTTTAGCATTGAAACCGAGACAGAATCTTGCCCAGGGTGGCTCAACTAGTAAGTGGTTAAAGCTTTTTTTTAAGTGTTTAAACTAGATTTGAACTCGGCCTTCCTGACTCCAAGCCCAGTACTCTCCAAAGTGTCTCCTAGCTGCCTCTCCAATGATGAAGATCATACTTGCACCACAACTCATCCTGTGTGATTTCTGCCAATGTCCTCCCATGTGGTTGATCCAAAATACTGGAGCCTTTGAACATTCTACAGATACCAGTGGAGTCCACAGGCTATTCATATATTCTTCTTACTATTTTTGAGGCATATAGATGATATAGTTGATGCAGTGCTAGGCTTGGAATTAGGGAGACCTGTATTCAAATCTTGCCTCCCGTGCTTCTTTGTGATTCAAATTCCTGTGTCTCTCAATTTCTTGCCTCAGTTTTCTCATTTGGAAAATTGGGGTGGGGATTGGACCTAAAAGCCTCTGAGGTACCTTCTAGCTATAAACCTGCCTTCCTAGGACCGTAATTAGAATTATCTTATGCCACCTGGCCTCACCCGGAGAATGGAACCCGGTCTGGGTATTCACAATTCAAGTTCCTTCCCAGGAGGTGGATTTGTGTGAGGGAGACAGCATGGTAGGGAGCATCAAAGCATCCTGGCCCCAAATAATAGTCATCTCAAACTCAACATATACACAGTGGAACTCAGCTGACTCCCTAAAGTCACTCTTTCCTCCATCCAAACTTCCCTGGTTCTATTGAGGCCAGCAGGGCAGCTAGGTAACATAATGGATAGAGTATTGGACTTGAAATTAGAAAGACTTGAGTTCAAAGCTTGCCTCAGACAGTTACTAGCTACATGACCCTAGAGAAGTCACTTAATCTCCTTCAGCCTCAATTTCCCTATCTATAAAGAGAGGGATGAGAGATATCTAAATTCCTTTCCAGCTCTAAATATGTGCACTTATGTATTTTCTAGAATCAAATCTGTGATCTCATGAATCATTTGATGTACATGGATGTCATCAAGCTCTCTGGCTCCACTGAAAATAAGAATTAAATGGTATCTCCATGGCATGGCATATTTCTCTAGTGATTTTGAAATGTCACTTTTACTCATTAAGGACAATGCCCTAATATGTGCCAAGGAGAGAAAGGAACTGAATATTTTGAGCTAGATTCAGGAGGTCAAACTGGACCAGTAGATGAAGCAGAGACTTACAAGTGTGGGAGAAATGCACCCAAGTTTGTGGCAGAGTCTTGCTCCAAGAATGGGAGACTCAAACTCCATTTAATCCAGAAGACAGAAAAGAATTTTACTTGAAGAAGAGGTTTATGGTAGTAAAATAGCTGAATAGCTGGTGGAATAGTCTGGGGACTTATCAGGTAACCTTTGGGCTGATGGATTAGACCAGGGCAAGTAGAGTAGAGTAGCCTCTTTAGAACTGATGCAGTAATAATGATGGCAAACCTTTTAGAGACAGGACCCCACCAGAACAAGTGTCATGCCCCTCCCTACAACCTAATGCCCAGCTCACCCTGACGCCCCCCCCATCCTTATCCCACACAGGGGAGGGAGAAAGTGCTCCCATTGGGCTTCTGGGTCAAGGGGGTGGGTGAAGTGGGAAATGTCCTCAGTGAGTGTAGAGACAGAGAAGGGTAGTGACCCAAGCACTCTGTTCCTCTCTGGCTCTGACACTTATGAGCTGCCTATCTTACCCTATGGGTTCCCCTTAGGTTGCTGGGCAGAGATATGAAATGTTATTAGGTGTGGTAGAGAGGGGGAGGGGAGTAGCTCCATTCACAGAGAGCTCTTTGCATGCCATCTTTGGCACCCATGCCATAGGTTTGCCATCATTGGAATAGTAGATCTCCAGGTGTGGAGTAGCAGTATCTGCTATTTGTAGATCAGAGATGGCATGTTTTTTAGGGTCTGATAGCTAGTCATCTCCCATTCTAGAGGAATCTTCTTCTCCCCAAAATGGAAATGGGCATAGCCAAATTCAGGTGGAGGTGTGGTTTGGGGTTTGGCATGTCCATCGGAGGAATAAAGAAAATGCACAGGCTTGGGGCATTCTTTCCAGAGTCCCCAGTGCACAGGTCCCTCATTTCCCATTGTCCACCTTGTCATCACTTGTCAATATAGGACAGGTCTCCTGACCTTCTGGAATGAGAATGTTGGGGGGTGGTACACTGGAGGATCACTACAGGGAATTAATTACATCTTACAGTTCTAATCTAAAGTAAAGATAAAACAATCTGAGTAATGACTAAAACAGATTAGACACAAAGCAGATGCCCAATATGGAACATTACAGATCCAGTACAGAATGGGTGATCCATCTGCACTTCAGATTTGACTAATGTGTAAACTACAGGTTTAGTGAGAAATGCAAGATTTTGTAGTATGAGGGGCCATTCCTAGTAATACCCTCCCTGTCTGCTGTCTGCTCCCATCACAAATCCCTTGCTCTTGACATGGATAGACAGTTTTCAGATAAAGAAATCAAAACTATTAATAAGCACATGAAGAAGTGCTCCACATCTCTTATAATCAGAGAGGCGCAAATCAAAACAACTCTGAGGTATCACCTCACACCTAGCAGATTGGCTAACATGACAGTTATGGAAAGTAATGAATGCTGGAGGGGATGTTGCAAAGTTGGGACATTAATTCATTGCTGGTGGAGTTGTGAACTGATCCAGCCATTCTGGAGGGCAATTTGGAACTATGCACAAAGGGCGATAAAAGAATGTCTACCCTTTGATCCAGCCATAACACTGCTGGGTCTGTACCCCAAAGAGATAATGGACAAAAAGACTTGTACAAAAATATTCATAGCTGTGCTCTTTGTGGTGGCAAAAAATTGGAAAATGAGGGGATGCCCTTCAATTGGGGAATGGCTGAACAAGTTGTGGTATACGTTGGTGATGGAATACTATTGTGTTCAAAGGAATAATGAACTGGAAGAATTCCATGGGAACTGGAACAACCTCCAGGAAGTGATGCAGAGCGAGAGGAGCAGAACCAGGAGAACATTGTACACAGAGACAAACACACTGTGGTATAATCGAATATAATGGACTTCTCCATTAGTGGTGGTGTAATGTCCCTGCACAATCTGCAGGGATCAAGGAGAAAAAAAACACTATCCAAAAGCAGAGGACAAACTGAGGGAGTAGAAACACCGAGGAAAAGCAACTGCCTGACTACAATGGCTGAAGGGACATGACAGAGGAAAGACTCTGAGCGAACACTCTGATGCAAATACTAACAACATGGCAATGGGTTCAAGTCAAGAACACATATGATACCAGTGGAATCATGCGTCGGCCACGGGGGGTGGGAGGGAGGAAAAGAAAATGATCTTTGTCTTTAATGAAAAATGCATGGAAATGATCAAATAAAATACTATAAAATTAAAAAAAAAAAAACAAATCCCTTGCTCTTCTCCAAATATATCACACATAAACATATCAAAGAGAAACTTGAGACTATGTATGTAAATAGACCAGACTTACTGGTGATCAGAAATCAAAGCTCATTGGGAAAAACATCTGTGCAATGCTAGTTTTAATATGTACATATAAAATAATATATAAAATTATATGAAACATATTGTATTATATATTATGTATATTTGGACTAAAACTGATTTAGATTATATCATACTGAGAACGCATAAAATATTCATGAATCAATGTAAAAATGGAGATTTGAACCCTGGCCTTCAATCCTCAGAAGTCCTTGCTCTAGTTCCCAAGATGCTTTGTACAACTGAGTTCCCACCTGGGCAGAGAACAAATTACTATTTAAAGGGGCTCTGCCTACGGATCATGCTCTTCCTACTTCTGCTTCCAAGCAGATGTAGCTCTCCACCTAGCAGACAAGATGTGAATGATTGTGAATAGGCTCTCTGAGCCTAGACATGTGCTTTCTTACTTGTACTTTCTTAAATTCTTAGGCTTTAATAAACCTCATAAAAATATAATACTTTTAACAGAGAGAAACCAATTTTACCTGCCACAATTTGGCAATTTTAACCTTAACATCAATTACTGAATTAATGAATCAGGGACCAGCACCATAAGGCAACAAACTCTCCTTCATAAAAAGGGAGGAAGAGAATTGGTGGATGTTTTCAGAACACATGAAAAACAGGTATAAAAAGTCTCAGACACATTTTCAGAACAAGCAGGCATTATTTCTTGAACAATAATAAAAGCTGACAATAAGGACTCACCACTTAGTTTGTCTGTTGTTATTTCTTCATGTCTGACCCTTCATGACCCCATTTGAGATCTTCTTGGCAAAGATACTGGAGTGGTTTGTTATTTCCTTCTCCAGTTTATTTTACAGATGAGAAACTGAGGCACAGAGGGTTGCCCAGGGTCATTCAGCTAGTAAGTATCTGAGGTCAGATTTGAATTCAGGAAGAGTCTTCCTGACCCCAGGCCTTGCTGTCTGTACCCTTTGGAACCACCTAACTGCCAAAATGGAAGCAATTGAAGTTGCCAAGAAAGAAGCTGTAGAGAGTTTTCCCTTAAATTAATGGCACCCTAAAAGACTGTCTGCCCTTTGATCCAGTCATAGCACTCTGGGTTTGTACCCCAAAGAGATAATAAGGAAAAAGACTTGAAACAATATATATAGCTGTGCTCTTTGTGGTAGCAAAGAATTGGAAAATGAGGGGATGCCCTTCAATTGGGGAATGGCTGAACACATTGTGGTATATGTTGGTGATGGAATATTATTGTGCTCAAAGGAATGATGAACTGGAGGAATTCCATGGGGACTGGAAAGACCTCCAGGAAGTGATGCAGAACAAAAGGAGCAGAACCAGGAGAACATTGTACACAGAGTAACTAATACACTGTGGTACACTCGAATGTAATGGACTTCTCCATTAGTGGCAATGCAATGATCCTGAACAATTTGGAGGAATCTATGAGAAAAGCCACTATCCACATTCAGAGGAAGAACTGTGGGAGCAGAAACACAGAAGAAAAACGACTGCTTGAATACATGGGTCAAGGGGATATGATTGTGGATATAGACACTAAAGGAACATCCTAATGCAAACATCAACAGCATGGAAATAGGTTCTGATCAAGGTCACCTGTAATATCCAATGAAATTGCGCATCAGCTATGGGAAGGGTGGGGGAGGGGAGGAATAGAATATGATTTTTGTAACCAAGGAATACTGTTTGAAATTGACCAAATTTAAAAAAAATGAATTAATTAATGGCACCCTGTTTGTTTCCAATTATTGTTTTTTGTTTTTGTTTTGCTGCCACAAAAACTTCTCCTCTGAATACTTTGATATCTATGGAACCTTTCTTTCTGGCTTTGACTTCTTTAACTTAGCCCAATAGTGGTATTGCCAGATAAAAGGACATAGAGTAGTCTTTTTTTGCAAAATTCCAAATGGGAACCTGTACCTGTTGGACCACTTCAGCTCTAGCAAAAGTGTGTTGATGTATCTCTCTTCCTAAAGCTTTGCCAACATTGGCTATTATCATTTTTTTTATCTTTGTCACTTTACTCTGTATGAAGTGAAGCCTGAGACTTGTTTGAATGTACACATTACTATTTATGAGTGATTTGGAGCATGTTTTCACATTTTTTTATAGTTTGAAATTTTTCTTTTTGAAAATTTTCTATCATTTAATCACTTATCAATTGGGGAATGGTTATTGGGGTTAAACATGTATGTCAATTCTTTGTATATTATACACAGTATATTTGTATAGATAATATTTTATTGGTAATATTTGATAAAACTATTTCCTCCTCTCTACTATTTCTTTTTAAATTTTGCCTTCATTTGTTTTGTTAATGCAAAAGCTTAGCTTTTTATAGTTTACACTTCTATTTCATCTTTCATAATCTTTGCTATGTCTTATTTGGTTCATAACTAAAAAAGGACCCTGATCTCATTCTCTCCTTAGTTTTTATATACCAGAGTAATCTCCATTTTGAACTTATTCTTAAAGACATCAATTTAGAGTTGGTAAACTTTCTAGAGACTGAGTGCTCTATCTGCAACCCTCACACCTTACCCCAGAGAGGGCAGGGAGGAAGCGCTCCCATTGGGTTGCTGGGCAAAGGGGCAGCTGATATGAAAAATGTCCTCAGGTGCAGTGGAGAGGGGAAGAGGAGCAGCCCTCTCTGGCACATGTGCCTTAGGTTCACCAACAGGGTTCTAGAGCATCTAGTCCAAGTCCTTCATTTTCCAGAAGCAGAAACTGATTCTCCAAAAGATGTAGTAAGGATCAGAGGTTTGATTTGAACTCAGGACATCTGATTACAGAGCCAGTGAGTACCCCCCCCTTTTTTTTCTTTCCTTTTCTTTTTTTTGTTATCATTTATCTAAACAATTTTCACCAGGCAATTTGGAACTATGTCCAAAAGGCTTTAAACGACTGTCTGCTTTTTGATCCGACCATACTACTGCTGGGTTTATACCCCAAACAGATAATAAGGAAAAATACTTAAACAAAAATATTTATAGCCACACTCTGTGGTGGCAAAAAATTGGAAAATGAGGGGATGCCCTCCCATTGGGGAATGGCTAAACAAGCTGTGGTATGTGATTGTGATGGAATACTATTGTGCTCAAAGGAATAATAAAGTGGAGGAATTCCATGTGAACTGGAACAACCTCCAGGAATTGATGCAGAGTGAAAGGAGCAGAACCAGGAGAACCTTATACAGAGACTGATACACTGTGGCACAATTGAATGTAATGGACTTTTTTACTAGCAACAATGCAATGATCCAGGACAGTTCGGAGGGACTTAGGAGAAAGAACTCTATCCACATCCAGAGAAAGAACTGTGGGAGTAGAAACAGAGAAGAAAAACAACTGCTTGATCACATGGTTCGATTGGGGATAAGATTGGAGATATAGAATCTAAATGATCACCCTAGTGCAAATATGAATAATATGGAAATAGGTCTTGATCAATGACAAATGTAAAACCCTGGGGGGGGGGGGGAGAGGGGAGAGAAAGAACATGAATTATGGTAACCATGGAAAAATATTCTAAATCAATTAATTAAATAGAATTTTTAAAATTAAATAGAAAAACAATTTTCACCAAACAATTTTCTAAGTTTCTAGTTTTTTTCAAAAAAATTAATCTTACCCCAATATTTTAAATTCTTGGGTTTGTCAACCACTAGATTTCTATTTCAAATGATGGTATTTTCTTGTTTGTAGTGCTTATCTTTTGTTTATGTTTGTTATTTCTGGTGCCTTTTATTCTCATTTCATATACATTTCCAAAAACAACCTTCCCTCATCCCCTAAGAGACATTTCTGAAAATAACGATCTAAAAAGAAGGAAAAAGAGAACAGTTTATCAAAACCAACCAGCACATTGTTTATGTGAGACAGGTGAACCGATCTTCCACAGCTCTAGTTCTCCACCTCCATGTGGGGGAGGTCCCTCTTTTCTGGGACCAAGCTGGGTGATAGAATTGCAGTGTTCAGCTCTATTTGACAGTTCTTTCTGTTTACATTGCTGTTGTTGTTCTGCATGTTATTTTTTTCTGGTTCTCCTTTCTTTATTTTCTATTAATTCAGTCTTCACCATCAACTTCATATTCCCTCCCTCCTAGCCTCCAACCAATTAGAATCTCCTAATTTCTTCAAAGCTCAGCTCAAATGCCATGAAACCTTTACTAATCTCCCCAAACTGTAACCTTGTACTTATTCCAAATGTACTTATACATGCACAGTTTGCCTCCCTTAATAACATGTAAGCTCCTGGAGAATGGGGATTGCTTAATTTTTGTCTTTGAATGCCTGGTGCCTAGGAGGTTGCCCTGCACAGAGTTGACACCCAATATATAGTTATCATTGACCTCCTCTCAGACATTATCTCTTTGCTAATGTGCTAATCTCTTTAACTCCATTTTTCAGAGCACCCACTCAGGCACCACCTTTTCCATGGCACTTTCCTGGACAAGTGTTTTCTTTGTTCTCTCCAGTCACTATGGGTGGGTGAGGCTCTCCTTTGCCTTCGTCATATTGATTTGGGCTAATGTATTATCCAATACCACCCCAGGAGAATGTCAGGTCCTTGAGGGTGGCTATTATTATATTATTCTTTCTCTCCCTAGCACTTTGTGCGTCATGGATGACTAACGTCAGTATTTGTGGAATCGACGTTCCTCCCAGTCCTTCTCTGATGCTTTCATAATTCTTCTTACAAGATGGGTGTTTTCCCAGGGAATTTTCCTGAGCACATATCAGGCAGAAACCACAGCATTGCAGACCAAACTTAGAAGTTACATAAATCTGATTGCAAAGGTCAAGAGATTCTAGCCAGGACTTGTTTGTTTGCAAAGGAGTAAGATGAGTCCTTTTTCATTCATCATTAAAGAAGCATTAGCTTCTGCTGATGGGCCAAAGTGTACAGTGTACTTAGCCAGTCCATGACTTTGCTTCTTCCCTCCCTCTAGCCACTGACCTTGAGCCTGACCTGCAGCAATCAGCCCACTAGGATGTAAAGAGTCATCTCATCTGTGCAGTCAGGAGGGCCTTCCCAGGAACATCTGAGCTATGGAAACATCCTCTTCGTGGCAATTTTTGTCAGTTAAAACCTCAAAATAAAGTCAAAATTTAAGAAATGAAGAATGATTTTTTAAAAAAGTTTAACCTGAGTTGACTAGACCTAAAAATCCTCACCATTTTTCAAAGAGATAAAATCATCCTTTACATAGGGGCTAGACCTATGATTTCATTGGTATTCATTTTACCATGTTGGCGAACCTATGGCACATGTGCCAGATAGGCTGATCCCCCTCTTCACATGAACCTAAGGACATTTCTCACATGACCTGCCCCATCATCCATCAGCCTTATGGGAGCACTTCCTACCTCCCCTGTCTGGGTAAGGTGAGAGGCCCACATGTGGCATGAGGGTTACAGTTTGGGCACTCAGTTTCTAAAAGGTTTGCCATCACTAGTATTGAGCATTCCTAGCTAAGAAAACTCCCTTTAGCAATACTTCCTCTTACAGAGTTGTCTAGAACACTGAGAAGTTAAGGGACTTGCCCAGGATCACACAGTCAGTGTGTATCAGGGACAGCACGCAATCTCTGGTTCCAAAGCCAGCCCATTATCCATTACACCCCATTGCCCCTCTCCTGTAAGGAAGAAAAATGTTTCATTCATTTGAAATCTCCAAAACAGTCTGTATAACACAAAGCATGTTGGTTCTTAATTTGCCATGTTGTATCTGTCAATTAGTAACCTCAACTTTCAAAAAATGGAGGGAAGAATGGAGGCAGTGGCAATTCTGAGTCCATTTATACCAAGAAAAGAGGGAAGGACTATATCATCACCAGGAGACCGGAGCTAGAGGAAGAGAGGATGCAGGCATTGTTGGACTTATATCCTTATAGCCTTGGGAAGCAGATTTTCCAGCATTCCAAGAAAAGAGAAGCAAGAATATCTATCTACTTCACAATGGTGTTACAAAGAAGGTGCTTTGCCAACCTCAGTGCTATCTATTATGAACTTGTATCATTATGACCATTTTAGGTCTGAGATGTTCTTAAGAATTAAATTCTGGGGGGCAGCTCAGTGGATTGAGAGCCAAGCCTAGAGACGGGAGGTCCAAGTTCAAATCTGGCCTCAGACATTTCCCAGCTGGGTGACCCTGGGCCAGTCACTTGACCCCCATGGCCTAGCCCTTACCACTCTTCTGCTTTGGAGCCAATACACAGTATTGACTCCAAGATGGAAGGTAAGGGTTTAAAAAAATTTTTTTAAAGAACCAAATTCTGAAGGCCCAAAGAGACACCAGTCCAAAGACGAGGACAACCTAAGAAAAAGACTTATGCATGGGTCTTTGATTAGAACAAAAAGGAACCTTAGAGGCCATCAAGTCCAACCCTTTGACAAATCTGGTGTCTTCCCCCAGATCACACAGCCTGCTACAATGTCTGTGGCAGGATTCAAACACAGTTCTT
Organism: Monodelphis domestica; assembly: GCF_027887165.1. Lineage (NCBI taxonomy): Eukaryota > Metazoa > Chordata > Mammalia > Didelphimorphia > Didelphidae > Monodelphis > Monodelphis domestica. The sequence goes on along the minus strand of NC_077232.1, from coordinate 303,749,421 downwards.
CCAACATGCTGTTGCTATGCCAGCTAGCTGCTCCATTCAACACAGAAGAGAGCAGAAGGAAGTGTAAGAATTAAAATTAGGACCTTGGTCCTTAGGATTTTGACATAGTTCATTAAACTTACTTGAATAGGTAAAGATCAGAATTGGGTAAAAGGATAAAAGTAAAATGACCTAATCTAAACTACCACCTAGGTGGTGTCAGCCTGGCCACCATAGCCACCCTCAATAGAGAGAGCCTACTTCCTTGTCTCTGACTTCTTCATCTCCCTCCCCTTTCCAGGTCAAATCTCGGGATCAAGAGCACAGGTCACAGTCCCGTGACCCATGCTAGGTGATGCAGCCTTACACAGGCTCATGCAGACACACGCCAGCTGTGTTACCCAGAAGGGGGAGAAGGGGAGAACTTTCCTGACACAGAAGTTCAAAAGAGGGCATAGACAAAAGCTCCAAAGATCCACAGTTTCATGTGAAATTGTCTTTTTCTGTCTCTTGAGTTTGAAAATGCTCATCTTCCTTGATAACTGTCAAGTCCACAATGAAATATACATTGGATATTATGAATACAATATCAGATATGTATATTAAAAGACAGATGAGATATGAAAGCGGGGATCTGTAGTAGAGAATGAATACAAATGTGTGGCATGATGTGAAGGCTCTGAATGAAGCTGATGTTGGCAGGGGAATCTAAGGACAACCAAAACTGGTAGAGAAAGCTTTATTGGGGGAAAGATATGATTCCAAGATGGACTAGATCCTCTGCTTGTCACTGGGGAGATGATGATCATGGACATAAAAGGTGGAACTGTCAGCTCTCATTTTGCATCTGTTTCCTCACACTACCATTCTGTCTCTCAGCAGAGATGATTAATAGGCAACCAAAACCCAAGATAGAATAAGAAAGCACTTAACTGCCCCAGGTTCAATTAAACCGACTCAATAAACATTTATTAAGTGCTTATGATGTGCCGAGCAGAATGCTAAGCACTGGGAACACACAAAAATAGATTCAAGTCGCCATATTCAGAAGAATTACATTCCACGTTATTGGAAGAATTAGAGGATGTGATTGCTGATGTACAGATCAGTGATATTGGAAAACTTGTGAAAAATAGAGTAGAGGTACTACAGAATTGGAGAAATAATGTCTTTATAAAACAAATATAGCATCTACAAACTCTAGGTTACTGTGTTTAATTTTATTCCTGACAATATTCTAGAATATGAAGGGTTTTGCAATGATGAAGGTCTTTACAATGCAACCTCCTGAAAGAGATCCCAAAATAAAAACTCCCAGGAATATTATAGCCAAATTACCAAGCTCCCAGGTCAAAGAGAAAATATTACAATTGATCAGAAAGAAATAATTCAAATATCATGGAGCCACAGTCAGGATCACACAAGATTTAGTACCTTCAACATTAAAGGATAGGGCCAATGAGGTGGTTCAATGTAGAGAGCCAGACCTAGAAATGGAGGTGGGGGTGTTGGAGGTGGAGTGTCCTGGGTTCAAATTTGACTTTGGATCTACTTCCTAGCTATGTGACCCTAGGCAAGTCACTTAACACTATTGCCCAGTTCTTACAATTCTGTCTTGCAGACAATATTTAGTATTGGTTCTAAGACAGAAGGTACGCATTTCAAAAATAAATAGAAGAAATATTGATTGTTCATGGATGGGCAGGGCCAATATAATAAAAATGACAATTCTAACTAAACCAATCTACTTATTCAATGTCATTCCAATAAAATTTCTGAAAAAATTACTTCATTGGGCTAGAAATATAATAACAAAATTCATTTGGAAAAACAAACTTTTATTGTTATTAATGATTTATATCACTTTAATCTTCGTAAAGCACTTGATAAATGTTATTTTATTTGATCTATCATATTCTTAAGCATTTATGTAAAGGACTGAATTTGAATTTCACCTTCTCTTTCTATGTAATCCATTCAATTTTTTCCTTCTTCTTTCCTTTCTTCCTTTTTGGCTCCACTTTTCTTGGAACTAGTATCAATGCGAACTCACATTCACTTCACTGGTATTAGATTCTGCTCATGACATCAGTGTGTAGGCTGCAGAAAATCAACAGAGGAGCATTAGTCATACCATTTGTGAGGTCCTGTCCTCACTTAGAAGAGAAGTAAAGAAGCCATCACCCTTGTGAAGTAAGATGATGATAGCAATCTATCTTTTTCATTTGCTGGAGGAATGTTAATTCCCTGGTGGGGGCAAGGAGAGATGAGAATCAAGATGGGGAGGGCGGAAAACTTACAAGAACACCCATAAATCAAGTAATGCCATGACTTCAGATGGGTGTAGGAGTCAATGACTGGAATCAGCTTGATCTCCATGCCTTCAGATTAGATGTTTTTCCCTAAATGACAAAAAAAAAGTAGACTAAATACCACAATCTGATACTTTTAGGTACTTGGCATGTAAGTGGATTTGTCCTGTAATCAATCAGCATTACTCCTACATAAAGAATAAAAGAGGAAGCAACGAATTCCTTAAATTAAAAAAGAAATTTATTGCTAAAATTTTTTCGGAGACTTCGCACAATCCCTGTCATATTTGCGAATGAATCCACCAAAATCCAATGGACTATTTCTAAAAAGAGTGAGATAAGATAACAAACAAGAGTGATGGGGCTGACTATACGTGGAAAGATGTTTTAGCAGTTTTCCACTTGTTTAAAAGACAAAAGGACCAATGTATTCTCTGATGATTTTGATCTGTTTTACTATCATTTAGACTAGTCACCCTTCATGTGGTTGCAGTCATTGTGTATGTTATTCTTTTGATTCTGCCAGAGTCAAATGCTGGCCCCATTTCACACAATTTAAAGAACCCTTTGGGATATGAAAGGGAACTCTTCCTTAGCAAGACAGAACAATAAAGCCGGTCCATGAGAGCCAACCATGTTTTTAGTAGAGAAAGTGGTTTGTGAAAAACCTGAATTTTTACCTAAATCCTAATAAAAAGGCTCTTGTTCATGTGCAGGTTTGGAAACAACAAACTAGTAATGTGAGGCAGAATGTCCTTTGGGTACTTGTGGTGACTAGAGTCTTGGTCTAAATGAAGAAGGTACTTCCTATCCTAACCTAGCTTAGAAAAAAAAAACCCCAGTGAACAGCAATGAAATGAGCAAGATGGAAAGAAAAATGATGATAAAACATGCTCATCATCTTTATTTAAACGGAAAGGAACATATAAAAAGTTCCCAGAAAAGATATGGCCCCATCTATTACTTTAAATGGGAAGTTGTGTCCCTATGTTTGAGGGTGTGCCTATTGTATTGGTCTAGGAGAGCAGGGCTTTGCTTTTTGTTTGCTTGCTTTTGCACTGTTCAGGTGAAAGAACCATTGCGTTAAAAAATCACAAGGTCATTGCTGAGTCACTAATTGAAGTCATCAAATAAATCAAGTCATTAAGTGGAGATGAGGGAGAAAGAAGAGATGAGGATTCAAGCCCCAAGGGCCACACCGTGCTCAGCTCCCAGGTACTCCTCCCCTTTGTCCACCCATCCATGGGGATCTCACACTTTTTCCAAGCCCCAAATGAGAATTGGTGTAGCTCAGTCTCTTCTAGTTTCTATAGGAGAAATCTCCAGAAGGACAGCACCAGACAGTTTACATCACTTGCTACTATTAGGACTGGTCATTTTCCAACGGGTGCCCAATTCTGAATTCATGCCTTTGGCTAATTCCATACTAAGTATGTCTAACATGTACAAGCTTATTCAGCCACCAGGAGAGGTCGGATTTCTTTTAACCTCTTTGGCCCACATTTGGTGAGCACATAAAGAAATCATTAAATTGACAAAATATTGTGATATGTAGCCATATATTTGTACATGTATATGTATATGGAGAGGGAGTGAAACATAGAAGCTATTATGGACAGGATGTACATATAGCTAAGAAAACCACCATTGTGTGTGTGTGTGTGTGTTGACATGACCTATGCTGATAGGTTGCAGGAAAAAGAGTAAAGCTATGCCAGCCATTAACTAACCACTTCCAGATGAAGTAGAGGTACCACTAGGCCACTCCTTGGCCCAAAATATGACTTAATTCAACTTTTTAAAGGTAGTTTACAAACGTTGAAACTAGACTCTACAGACCACAAGATCTAGATACAAACATTGTACATATTGCAATACTGAAATAGCATTAGTGACTCCATTTTACCTCTATCCACCATTTTGCAAAATTAAGTCTCAAAGTCACCCGAGTGAGGACTTCCCTTTCCCCCACACCCAATAATCCCTTGACTAAAAAATGTCATGAAACCATCGCTTTTCCTTCTCTCTTCAGTGTCTCCTGATTGATTCCCAGTTCTCTCTTGCTCACCCTCCACATCGCCTCCAATAAGAAACCAGTTGTCTTCATCCCTTCATCCTGTTTTTCATTCCCTCCAAACTCTCTTTTAACCAGGTCAAACCCAAAAGTCTGAGTTCTTGGCTATCAGAGGCTCTGAACCCCATTTGTTTTGCAGTTGCACATGCTGCCAGATAAATCTCTTGTCCGGATGATACTTGGTTTTCTTATTTGACTGTGGGTAGTAGATTGCAGATATATTTCTTTTTTTTTTTTAAACCCTTACCTTCTGTCTTGGAGTCAATACTGTGTATTGGCTCCAAGGCAGAAGAGTGGTAAGGGCTAGGCAATGGGGGTCAAGTGACTTGCCCAGGGTCACACAGCTGGGAAGTTGCAGATATATTTCTTTTCAAAGAAAGGTTACTTTCGAGGTATAGATTAGATGCTGTATATGTATAAATATGATTTATTGATATATAGATCTCTATGTAGATAGATGATGGATTCCCCAATTTTCCAATTTTGGGTTTTCCCCTTATTGATGCTGATTGCAACCCCCCACCTATAAAGTCCTATCTTTTTAATCAACTAAGTTTATCTTACCCTCCTCACACAAAAAGCTGGCTAAAATGGGTTCAACTAGGACTGACCAAACAAACTAACTATATGAATGCAATGCAGTCTAAATAAGGAAGGAGAAACATGGAAAATTCAGAGAACCATTGAAAGATATCTTTGGAATGAAACAGAATGAAGCTGATAGAAGCAAAAGAATTGTGATGGCAAAACATGACCAACCATCAATATTAAAAGTGTTATGGGGGTAGATGTGTACCCCTGGGGTTCAGGAAGGATGCCTTTTGCAAGAATGCAAGACTCCAAAACTTAGCTTAAAAACAAAAAAGAGATTTATTAATTTAGGAGGTAATGTTGAGAATGGCCAGGAGGATAGCAAGGTGGGACAGCAAGATGGGGAGCAGTTCCTGGGAGGACAGCATGGATGGAGAGGCTGTTCCCCAGAGGACATCAGTTCTGGGGATTTTATACTCTTTACAACAGATGCTGTGTCATGGTGTGGATGTGACCCAGAGTGCTAGTCACCCAGGCATTGGTGGGGTGGGGTGATCATCTGACTGGGGTCTGCCTGGAGGCATCAATCCACTGAGCTACCCAACTGCCCCCTGAAGCTTTTTTTTTTTTTTTAAATCTTTACCTTCTATCTTGGAGTTAATACTGTGTATTGGCTCCAAGGCAGAAGAGTGGTAAGAGCTAGGCAATGGGGGTCAAGTGACTTGCCCAGGGTCACACAGCTGGGAAGTGTCTGAAGTGTCTCTAGGCCTGACTCTTAATTCACTGAGCTACTCAGCTGCCCTCTTTAGAAGCATCTTTTGAACAATAAATACAAAATGCTAAAATTAAAAAAAAATTTTTTAAACCAAATAGATTGGTAGTTTTGTGTTGTATCTAAAAGCAAGCCTAGAAAAGTTTTAGATTATCTCCAGAGAAACAGATACAGTAGTTCATATAAAAATCTGATCACCCAACTGTAATTTATGTCCTAAACAGGCCTTCCTAATCCTGCTGGATACATTCTTTCTAGCTCACAATTAAGCATGCAGAATTTAGACCCTAAAATCAATTTTTCATTGTAAAACTTTAGATAATTTTAAATGATGCATTTTGGCTTACCAGAGAAACCACATTAATCCCAGCCTTGTCTAAGATAAGAATCTGTTCATAACAAGAGTATGATGGGAAGGCATAAGTTATTACACAGCTACATGTTTATTTCATCTGTCTCTGTTTCCTCATTGTTGCAGTGGAAATGGCGATTCCAGACATATTCAAGTATGTGTGGTAGGGAGTCAGAAATGACATATTTTTGAATGCCTTCCTGGCATTTTATCAAAAACAGTTGGTACCAGATTAAAAATATAAATAGGATACTAAGAAAGGAAAGCATTACTTTTAAAGATTAAGATAGAAACAAAATTAAGGTTAACTGGTGCTTAAAGTTTAAATAAAATACTAAAAAGTAAAAATAGTACCATTAAAGATGAAAGCTATAAGAATTAAGAACTGGTCCGCGATTCTTTTTGAACATCACAAAAAGCACATTTGTGATTTGTATTTCTTTTATTATTAATATGGATCACTCTTTAGTATTTTAGAAAAGAATTTACAATTTTTCTCCTGAGAACTATTTGCCCAAATCTTTTGTGTCCCCACTTGTCCACTGGAGACTAGCAGCTCTTGGTCTTACACATTTCTGTTCTCATGTCTGTGCTGATGATTTTTGAGGTACTCCGCCTCTATTATCACATCTCCAACTGCCTATCGGCCATCTTGAATTGAGTCCTTAAACTCGTCTTGCCCCAAACCAAACTCATAAGCTTCTCCTCCAACTCACCCCTCCCCCTAATTCTGAGCTCTCCTATTATTGTTGAGACCAGCATCACCTTCCTGGCATCCAGGCTCACAAGCTAGGCACCATCTTGGATGCGTTACTCTCATTCATCCCTCCATATTCCACTCAGAACACTTCTTCTCTGCCTCCTTCTCTCTGGCACTGCCAAGGCTCTGGTGCAGATCCTACTCACCTCACACCTAGACTATGGAAATAGCCTTTTGGTTGACTTGCTTGCCTTAGATCTCTCCTCATTCTAGTCCAGCCTCCACTTAGCTGCCCAGCTGATCTTCCTGACCATTCCAACTGTCCCTTCCTTGTCCATGACCCCATTGTAAAAGCCCTACTGCCTCTCTATAGCCTATAGTATCAAATCGAAATATCCTATTTGGTGTTTGAAGTCCTTCATAACCGAGATCCCTCTAACCTTCTCATTTTCTGCGCTGGGACACTCTGCCTCCAGTGACACTGGCCTTCTGTTCTTTGATGCAGACATTTTATCTCCGGATTCAGGCCATTATCTCTGCCTGGCCCTCGTGCCTGGAATGCTCTCCCTAATCATCTATATCTGCCCTTTGCCCTTCCCCATTTTCTCCACGTCCCAAAATTGACGGCTACTTCCCCGGAGGTCCCGTTTAGACCCTCGTCAGCATTATCTGCTAGAGGACCATGGCTCTCCCGGCTTCTCTTCCCATCCTAGCTCGAGCCATGACAATTTGATGCCTTCGTTTTTGTTATAAAGAGATTTTGCTTTGTCAGTTCCACGGAATAACAAAGATCCCCGTCGGTTCCCCGAATTTGTCTCCCTCCCCGCTCCCCGCTCTGGGTTACGCACGTATTATCAAGGCAATGACATTTTTGAAGCAAAGTTTACGAATTGCATAAAGGTTGGGACAGGAAAATATTCATAAAAGGCTTTCCGGGCCATTAGAGAAAAATGACTAAACAAGATTGTGATTTCATCACGAAGAGAACTTTCCCATTTCCCCTCCCTCCTTGGCTGCCGGACTTAAAAACCATTCCTGTTACACTGTCTCATCCCGGAACTTCCCTTAGGTCTTAGCGCCTCCCCCCGCTGCAATATTCGCCAGCTTCTGTCGTCGACTCAACTTGGACTAAGGGTTGCTCTTCTTTCTTCCAGAATCCGTTTTGCGGAGGGACTCCAGCCCACTTTCATTCCCCTCTCTTCCCAGTTTCTGGCTTCTGGACTTCAAAACCATGTCCCTGCCCCTCCATCTCCCCATCCTCTCCCACCTCCCGAGCTGCTCCGCTCCTTTTTCGAGGTTGCCTTCCTCTAGTAGAATGTAAGTTCCCTGAGGGCAAAGATGGCTTTTTTGCTTGTGTTTGTCTGTTCAGCACTGAGTACAACGCCAGTTACAGAGTAAGTGCTTAATCAGTCATCCCTCCCTCCTTCCCTCTCTCCTTCCCTCCCTTCCTTTTCTTTCTGTTTTCTCCCTCTGTAAACTACTCCCCTTCCTCCTCTGAAAAAGGGAGGGAGTGGGAGAGACTTGAGGCCAGGAGACCAATGAGAAGGGTATTGCAATATTCCTACAATCTATCTTGAAGTTATATTGGGAGACATTTGCTCACCTCAGCCTGGGCTAGGGCCATGAGTCCTTTGGCATCTTCTTTTGTTCTATCCTCTTTCCTCCTTTCATGAATGTTCCTCCATTCATAGTACTATTGGCCTCCTTTCCAAACTACTTTGCATTCATCTCTATTTATTTCGTTTCTATTTATTCTGCATATGTTTAAATGTCTCCATCCTTGTAGACCTTCCCCATCAGAATGTAGGCTCCCTGAGAAATGGGATTCCTGCCCTCCAGGGCCACACATCCTAAGAGGAACTAGCTTATAAACAACAATGGACCTATAAGATCTATGCGTGTTGATTGCTTTTTCATAGCAAGATACCACAGCAATTAGGCACTGGGAGATACCGGGCACACTCGCCGGGTAGACTGAGTATCACTCATTGACTTCTGGGTACTTACACCCAAAGAAGGGCTGTGTGTACCTTGGATTCTTTAGCTCCTGTGGACTCTGGGCAACCTCAGAGAGGGTTGGAGGAAGAAAAGGGAAAGAGACAGGGCTTGACAATCTTTGGGTGGAGATGTTTCAGGCTGAGAAGCAGAAAGTGAAGAGACTATGATGGAATGCAGAAGGTCTTCTCCACCCACCCAGCAAGTTCCACAGTTGGCTTGATGGTAGGCTGGAGAGCAGAGCTTGTAGGCACTGGGGATGTCCTGAGTAAAAACAGCTAAAGCAGGTACTCAGAACTCAGACTGACTCTTTTCCTTCTGCCCTGGAAAAATGTCAAGAGTCCTTTCTCTGCAAATTCTCAGGCTGGTGTCCAAAGGCTCTGGGGGTGATCCCCGTTTCCTTGGAAGCATCATTTAGGGGCGGCCACCTACGGGTACTAGTGATGCCCTGAATGAGGCTGTGGATGACAAGCTTGGTCTTCACTTCAATTATAGCCCAAGAGTCAGAAGGAACCTCACAAGCTTTTGAATCGAAGCTCCTCAATTTATCAGTGAGGAAACCCAGACCCTGAGAGGGGAAGCGATTGGAACTTTGCTCCTCTAACTTGTTAACTGGAAAAAAACACAGAACTATCAAATAGTCAAAATCACTCTTTAATCAAGGGCAAAAGGGGTTCAGCGCTAGTAGGCCTCGACAACAGAGCTGCTGCACAGAGTCCGAGGACTGAGCGCTGGCCGTCCTGGTCACTGACCCCTGGGAGTGCCACCACTCAAGATGGACTCCAGGGAACAAAAGAACTTGGGGAACCTCTATACCATTTGGGGAGTAAAGGGGCAGGGAAAGATGATTGACATCACTATGACTACAAAGGAAATGGGAGGGTTCAAACTACACTGACAGGATGCAATCAAGCTAGAGGCTGGGCAGGGGCTGCCTACCATGGATACTAAAGGTTGTTCCTGCCCAGGTGTGGGTCTTCTGGGGAAAGGGTCTGATACAGTAGGGGAGACTACCTAAAACATAGAGGGTCCTTAGCATATGCTTATCTCACCCAACTATGATTGTGATTCCCCTGAGGGTCTCCCACTGGGTCTGGGATTCCTTTCAGCATAGATTCCCTTGGGAACAGGGAACAAGTATAAACTTTGGGGTTTCCAACCTATAAACTAGCCCTGAAACTTGGGGTTCATTAGATCCCACTAGGCTGCAAGTTTGGGATGTTGACAGACTCTAGAGTCACAGTTCTTTCCACTGTGCTGAACAAATACAAAGAGATGCAGGACAGGAAAAATCACATTCAAAGGAAGCCAATGAGATTTTCATTTTATTGAATGATATACTTCTGGATGGTCCCCATCTGCCTCAATATTTTGAGTCAAATTGCCTAAGACAAATAGGTTACATTTGGATAAGGAGTGTCAACGTGGAATCCTGAAGTCCCAGTTTATTTAGTTGGGAGGTAGAAACCCCAGGTTTTGACCTTGTCACTGGAGAGTTTTCTCCCTGAGGGAAGGTCCTCCTTCACTCAGGCTAACAATAGACTTCCTGGGCGTTTGGGTGGAAATAGCTAATCCCATCAGAGGTTAAGTCTCTCTTTTGTCCCAATGGTTTCTCCCCCTAGGCTAAAGTCCTTTATCAAGGTGGCCCAGCCCTGGGCTGGGTCTTTCCCTTTTGGGTCCATTGTAAAGCATCAGCCCCTCACTGGTATTCCCGTCCTCCTTTTCCTTTCTTACCATTGTAAAGTCAACCTACTGTCCCTCTGCTCCTCAGCCCCCAGGTTTCACCTAGAAAGGTATTTAAGCTCCCCAACTTCAATGGCTCTTTGGAATTGTCATTCTCCTACATTTGGCACTCCCAGGGCTCAGTGACCAGAGCGGCGGAGTTCAGTCCTCGGACTGTGCAGCAGCTCTGTGTCAGGCCGCCTAGCACTGAACCCCTTTTGCCCTTGAATAAAGAGTGATTTTGACTACTTAATAGTTCGGTGTTTTTTCCCAGGAGGAAGACTCGAGTAGAGACTCTGCCTATTAGTAGCTGTGTGAGTGGGGGCCAATCAGCAAGCCTCAGTGTGCTCATCTGTAAATGGAAATCAAAATCTGATCTACTTCACAGACTTGTGAAGATCAAATGAGGTGTTGTATACTTATATATAAGGTGATTTGCAAAACCTTATATAAATGCCACTTCTCCATTTCTTCTTTCTCCTCCTCTTTCACTTCTTTCTTATATTCTCTTCTTACCAACTCCTCTTTCTTACCTTCCTTCTCCTCCTCCTCTTCACCTTCCTCCCTGCTACTAAAAGACCATTTCACAGATTCATCCAGTAAATTAAATCAAACAATATTAGTGCTGCAGAGATCCTGAGAGATCATATAATCCAATCGCTTCATTTTATAGATGAATGTGAAGCAGATTGTTGATTACTGAGTCATTAGTTCCTGACTGATTGATGGTTAAGAGTTTTGGTAATCACTAACTAATTTCTAGGGCTTAGATTAGGATTTACTTTGTGTAGACGTTGGTAGGAAAGTTTGGATGAGACTTGGTAGGAGACTGCACACAACTGATACTGGACCTGCCTCTTGAGGGAGATAAAGAAGATGGGGGGAGGATGATATCCAAGAGTTTATGTTCCACTAATCCCTTATAAATTTGATTAATTTGGACCACAGGAAATACTTCCTTCTCCCCTGGGCCATCATCCAGGTCAGCAGGACAGTCACAGTAGCAAAAGATGCAAATAGCAATATGGATCAGCAAAGGATTGGCAAGGATAACAAGACACAAATAATGGGAAGACTTTTGGCCATGGTCATTGGTCATCCATAAGACTTGACCCTTGACTGCTCCCTACCTCACAGCTATCTAAACTGAAATCATAGCTTCATTTCCCATTTGAGATAGTTAACACACTTCATTTTTTACATTTTGTTCATTTTCAATTAGAAGTGAATAAAAAATTTGAAAAACTTTTCCAAAACTTGGTTCCAAATGCTTTCTCCCTACTTTCACTCACCTTTCCTTAAAAAAGGCAAACAATTTAATAGAGATACTTGTGCAGTCATGCAAACTATTTCCATATTAGCCATGTTGCAACCCCCACCACCCCCCACCAAGAATAATAAAGTAAAAAACAATGCTTCAATGTGCATTCAGACTCCAACAGTTCCTCTCTGGATGTGGATAGTAGTTTTTCATGAGTCCTTTAGAAATTTTTGTACAAAAAAGTCCTTTTCCTTTTCTTCTTTTTCCTTTTTGAGCTACTGGCCCAGGAGTGGTGTTGCTGGCCAACGGGTATGCACGATGTTATGGCCCTGTGGCATAGTTTCAAATTACTCCACCAACAATGCATTTCTGTTCCTATTTTTCACATCCCCTGCAGAATTTATTACTTTCCATTTCTGCCATATTAGCCAATCTCTTAGGTGTGAGGAAGTACCCAAGCGTTGTCTTGATTTGCATTTCTCTAAGGATTAGTCCCTCGAATTGTTCAGTGACCATAGGACAGCGTTGGCGAAGAGGAGGCGTGCCAGCAGAGCCACACTCAGGGCTGCTCCGGTCCCCCTCTTCCCAGCGCCAGAGGACAGTTTTTGCACGCCCCACCCCTCTGTGCAGCCGCCCAGAGCAAGTACTTCCTCTCTCCGACCTCTCCAGTAGTTGGGGGCTCCAGACAGCTCGAATTTGCCCTCTGGGCACTCAAAGGTTCGCCAAGGCTGCCACGGGGCAAAAGTACGTTGCCTGGTCCGAGGATTCTAGTTTATCGTCAGGAGATAAAGGCAGGCGAGCCAGTTTGGGACTAGGAGTGTCACTCGGCTCCACTCCACAGCTGATTCCAGGAAAGATCATCAGTGGCATCTGGGACAAGTCCCGCTGCCAGGTGGAAGGGCTGACAGTGGGAAGAATGGGCGTCTGCCTTAGCTCTTCCCGGCACTGCCCCCTGCTGCTTGATGGGTAGATATGCTCAAGAGTGGCTGGATGAGCAAGCCAATCCTCGGGAAGGGGAGGAAAGGTCAGCACCAGCTCCACCCTTACCTTGAAAACTAGGAGATCATTCACAGGTCCGCAGACAAATAGCAGGCTAAAGAGTAGGGAGGGGGCGCTGTTTGTTCCGGAGTGTATTTAAAAGACACTGCTGCCACCACCAAGCAACGCACAACCCATGGGACTGGCACCTGTCGGGTGTAAGTTTAACCATAAAAAAAGAGCCCTGCGACAAGCAGGAAAAAGGTCCCATTGCACATGGCGGTCTCATTCCTAGCCAAATAGGATGAGTATGGCATGAAGCTTAGAAGACTATTATTTCCTTTTTTCAGTGAGTTCAGATACAAAGAGTCCTCTGATAAGTCATTATCCGGCTATTATTCTTTCCCATTTAGTGTTCGGTGGTCTTGGTATGGGTAGAAAAAATAACCTTTCTGAAGCTGAATAAAAGCATTAGCGTGGGAGCTCAGCCTTCCTGGGTTCACTGAGACTGCCTTCAGAACGCTCAATTAGCAGTCAAGGCAACGGGGATGATCTGTATCGCATCTTTTTTTTCATTATAAAGTCTTTTGTTTTACCAATTACACATAATTACAAATTTCCACATAAATTTTCTGAAACTATATAATCCAAATTGGCTCCCTTCCTCCCTTTCCTCCCCCCTCCCGGAGCTGGCAAGGAGTTTGATCCGGGTTATACACATATTATCACGCAAAACATTTCCATATGGATCATTTCTGTAAGGGTATAATCGCTCTGTAATCTCATCTGATTCCCACGTGATTCATCTCCTCTTTTAGGTCTCTCTAGTTTGAAAGCCTTTTCTTCCATGTAGGGGATTATGAGCTCTTGATATCATGACATCTATTAAAAATATCATTCATTCCTAAGATGAGGGTCTACACCAGGATGGTGGCAGTATCTGAGGAGAGAAGGAACTTACTCAAGAGATGTTATGAAGCTAACATCCATAAGATTTGGCTACTGATTGGATATGGGAGACTGGGGGGAATCCAGGATAATACCCAGTTTATCAACCTGGGCAACTGATGGTGGTGAAGGGATTCCAACAGGAAGACATCTGTTCCAGATTTCTATTAGGAGAGGTAGCACAGTGGAGAGAGCATCATGCCTGGAACCTCCAGACCTAGGTTCCAATTTGGCCTCGGACACTTCCTAGCTGTGTGATCCTAGACAAGTCACTTAACCCCAATTGCCAAGCCCTTGCTGCTCTTTTTGTCTTAGAATTGGTCTCTAGTAGGAGGCAAGACTTTTTGAAAAACAATGATCTCTCTGAGGGAGTTGGAGATGGGAGACTCAAGATTAGAGAATCATGTGCACAAAGATGATAAGTAAATTGATGGGAGCCGATGAGATCTCCAAGTGAAATAGTCTAGAGGAAGAAGAGAAAACATTCCAGGACAGAGCCCTATAGGACAGCTGTAGTTCGTAGAGATGGGCAATAAGTATTCTTTGTTCACTATTACGGGTCTCATTTAAAAGCTCCACAAGGTTCCAAATATTTGAGGCAACTGGCATAATGTGGATGACAGCAATGTAGAAAAGGATCAATAACACACTCTTCAAATGATCACAGGTGTTGTTTAGGTCAAAAAAGAAAAAGACATATGCTCTCACATTTATTTCGATGGGCAGAGGCAACTGATGGCACCATAAGCAGAGAGCTATGCCTGGAATCAGGAAGCCTGAAATTCAAATCCAATCTCAGACACTTATCAGCTGTGTGACCCTGGGTAAAGGAGACACTACTTCCCAGGCCATCTCCAGGGTCCTGACTTTTGTCTTGCCACCCGAGTTAGATGACCTTGGAAGAGAGAGTGAGGCTGATGATTTTGTATCTCTGCTCCACTTAAATCCAATTCATGCTGAAGACATCACCCCATTGGTACTCTTCAAAAATAAATGATGAACAACAACATTCTTTCAACCAAACGAAAATCCTTTGGCCTGGGACTTATAGGCTATTTCTTTGGATGAATTCTCTGGCCAGTAGGTAGCTTGTTCTGGGAAAAGTGATTATCATTATTACTAGCAACAACAATAACACTAACTAGTAATATTTATCTAGAACTTTAAGGCTTGTAAAGCAGTTCATATATGCTGTCTCGTTTTATCCTCACAATAACCCCAGAAGAAAGGTGCCCTTATTATCCTCCTTTTACAGATGAGGAAACTGAATCAGACAGACAGAGGTTAAGTGACTTGCCCAGGATCACATAGCTAGTAAATGTCTAAGGTAGGATTTGAAATTAGATTTTTCTTTATTCTTAGTCCAGTGTTCTATCAGCTTTGTGTTTGTCTTCCTCGAATCCATCCTTCACATCTAATAGCTTCCAAGTCTTCATGTCAGTAAATATTAAAATTAGACTCTAGGAAATAGAATACTTTTGCTATTTTTACCCTGTGTCAATGTCTTTTCTCTGTACAGCTTTTTTCAAATGTTCCACAACTGTCCCTCTTCTGCCTCTTTCCATTAACCAAATTGTCCTTTTATATGTACATTAATTTGAAAACTGCAAAGTATCAAAGCCTATCAACAAACAATCCGATGCCATTCAGAGACTTTTCACTCTTATTTTGTACATCATTGGACAATGTGGCTTCCTAGTCTTCAATATTAGTTCAATATTAATCAATGATGGTGGGGTTTGGCAGCCAAAAAGTTATCCAAAGAAGGCCATGTTAAGAAGCGTTTTTAGAAGGGAGAAGATGTAGGAGACCCATCCTGGTCAGATAATATTGGAATAATGTGTTCTGATGAGTCTGCCGAGGATATTTGAGGAAGGACGTCAACCACCCAAGATGTATACAGAGGAGGGAGACAAGGATAATGAAGGGGCTGGAGATCAGGCCAAATCAGGACTTGTTTAGTCTGGAGAAGAAGAGACAGAAGTGGAGTAGAATGAATATAGGAGCTCTACTCGTGCTTAGAGGGCCATCATATGGAAAAGAAGAATTAGACTTGGGGAAAAACTAGAAAGGATTGGTAAATATTACAGAGAGAAAGCCTGGGAAGCCCCAAATACTTCTTAATAATTAAGGCCTGGGGTAGAATGTCTCGGGATGGAAGGCATTCCTATCCTCTGAAAGGTTTTCGGGAGAGGCTAGAAAACAACTGTTTGACAAGACTGTAGAAGAGACACATGTCTAAGTATGGTTTGGCACACGCAGACACCTAAGACCCTTCCAAGTCTAAGTCTCGGTGATTCTGTGGTGAGTAAAAATTCAGCAGTAGATATCATTTTAAGTTAAAAGGATCTAAAGTAGATTTAAATGTGCCGCCTCTCCTGAAACATAAAATTCTGAAAAGGTCTGCATTGAGGCCAGCTACAGAAAATTCATTTTATGCTATTTAGTTTATGGTTAGTAAGACTATTGACACAATGTATATTAATTGATGGACCAATAGGCATTTATTAAGCTTTTACAATGTGTCAGGGATTTCTGGGAATTCAAAGAGAGGCCCAAAATGTGGTCCCTTCCAGCTGGGAGCTTCCATGCCAGTGGTGAAGACAACAGACATACGTATGTCAATATGTATGTATTATATATGTACATTTACACAATGAATAGACACATCTACACACAAGCAAGACATAGAAGAAGGCACCAGAAACTGGGCAGGCTAGAGGGGGGAATTGCAAACAGAAGATGGAGTTGGAGCTAATTTAAGAATATTTGCTGGGGCAGCTAGGTAGCACAGTGGATCGAGAATCGGCGTAAGGAAGACCCAAGTTCAAATCTGGCCTCAGACACTTCTTAGCTATGTGGCCCTGGGCAAATCATTAACCCCTAGCCCTTGCTACTCTTCTGCCTTAGAACTGATTCTAAGACAGGAGGTAAAGTTTAAAAAAAAAAAGAAAGTGGCTCATTATTTAGGATTTTCTAATTGTGCCATTCTTCCATTGGGAATGTAAATTAATCAACATAACTTGTTAAAAAATGTGGCCATCCATTTGTAATTGCTCTCTAGCCAAGCCCATTGGTATGCCACCCCCTACAGGAAGCTAGTTGTATGACTTGGGCAAGTCATTGAACTTCTATCTGCCTCAGTTTCCTAAACTGTAAAATGGAACGGATCATAGAGGCAACATCCCAAAGTGGAAAGTGCTTACCACAGTGTCTGGTACAGAACTGCCAATATTTGAACACAAGATCCTGAGAAAATGTTCGCCTAGGATCCATGCCTACGACATGCTCAACTGGGTTAAGAGTTAAGTCAGAAAATCAGACCGTGAACAAACAATGGCCACTCTGTTCTTTGCCTTACTGAGCAGCCTAGTTGATAGGCTCCCAGCCACCTGTGCAGAGGAACGAGCCCCGAGGGTCTGGGAACGTTTTCCTGACTCCAGCTGAGGTCTCAAGTTCCCAGGGCTCTTTGCCCATATGAGAACAGCCCCAACGATGATCGCTTCTCTATCCACCACTGCCTGCGAGGCCCTGAGCATCTTTGAAAAGCCCCTTAACATGCATCCTAGGACCCAAGGTCGGAATAGCTCCTAGGGTTGACATTCTTGGGCTCGAAAGGACCTTAGTGGCCACTGAGCCCAAACCTCTTCATTTTATAGATGAGGAAACTTGAGTCTTTGGGAGATGTTTTAAAGTGCTCAAAGTTTCACGGGGTTGAACCCAAGGCCTGTGACTCTTTCTATTGTGCCACATTTCCTCTAGGACCTGGGACTTTTCTTCCATGAAAAGGGATAGCTATGGTCCCATCTTTGGTATTGCCCCCTACCCTCCACCCTTCATCAGAACCCCCCAACTTCCACCAATGACATCAGTTGACCGGATACATACTTGGACATCTGCAATGTCCTTTGTCTCTTGAAGTCTTAGTTAGTTTTAAAGAATATCCTTCAGTAAATCTAATTTTAGATGTAAATAGATTATAGATATAGATTATCTATAGATTCCTCCTTTTCCTTTCCCAGATTGAATGTTGATTTTTCACAAAACCATTCATTTGGAGAGGCATTTGCTACCACATTTAGGTATCAAACCAGACGGGAAAAACTGGATCAATTCTATTTTTTATTTTAGGAGAAAGATGTCATATGAATTCAGAAAAATGGTACTAACTCAAGGCTCCTCACCTACTGGGTTTTAACTCCTTGCAGAAGTGCAAATAAAAAATATGAACATATGGTCTAAGGAGAGGCTGTTAGAGCCTAAACCAGACTGGCATCAACCCTAGGACTTCACAGGGCTCCCTCATAATGGGAAGAAAATGGAAAGTTCACGACTTTCTGAAGCCACTTATTAATGGCCAAAGGAAGTTTCTATCTGAGCTCCAGCTCAACTATGTCAAGTTTTGGCTGATGTCTCTCCCTGCCTTCCCGTTTTTTCTGAGGAAGGGTGGTAACCAAGTTGCCACCCTTATTTGTAGATTTTAAAACCGCATTTGCTAAACTATGAATTGCTGAAAGAGATTGGAAGATGCACACAATTTTCCTCTTATAAATAACTGTCTGGGTCTCCAAAAAATTTCCAAGGTCTCTTCACATTTTCCATCCTTGATAAATGCACTGGTATCATCATCATAGTTCAGTTAATGGGCAGATCCACCAACTGCATCAATGAGAGCAACACCAAAGCTATGTGTGTGCATTGCTTTTTATTATTTCTCTTCTGATGCCCGATTCCCTTCAGGCCCATTTCTTTCAGGTCTGGGAGGCTAGGAATACGTTTCTGAAGATTCAGATTGGCCAGGTTTTCTTCTCTGCAGTTAACAGGACTTTTTTTCTTCTTTTTCAAAGAGTATGGAAGGAATGACAACGACTTAGGGAAGAACAATTGACTAGGCTAGGAAGACTGGGTAATTCCATCTAATTTCATCTCTAGGGGCTCAATAGCAATGCCCTGTAACACTGAAGAAATGAAAATGAAAGAAAGTCTCAGAGAGTCAGCTGGGAGGTCAATGATAGGGCAGATGATCTCCATAGAGTTTTTATTTTTTACTTTTATTTTATTTTATCTTTAAAAATTTCCCCATATTTACATAATTTTTATTGTCTCCCTCCCCTCTTCCCTCCCCAGTTCCCAGAGTTAACAAGCAATTCCACTGGGTTATATACATCTATTATCACTTGAGATCCATTTCCATATTATTCATTTTTGTAATAGAGTAATCTTTAGAAAACCAAAACCCCAAATCATATACCATTTAAATAAGTGATAAATCATATGCTTTTCTTCTGTGTTTCTACTCCCACGGTTCTTTCTCTTGATATGGAGAGTGTTCTTTCTCATCCCTCAGTTGTCTCCACAGAGAGTTTTTAAAGCAGAGAATATAATTCCATAATTAAGATGATGTTTGCTGTTCCTCATATAAGTTCTATAATTTTCTTTGATAGTTTGGTATGGTATTGAATCAGCAAATTAATTTATGTAATATTGTCATTTTTATTAGATAGGCTCATCCTACCTGAGCAATGAATATTTTTCAAATTATTTATTGCCTTTCTCAAATGGTTGTCTGTAGTTGTATTTACATAGTTCTTGCATTGATCTTGGAAGGTAGATTCCTAAGGAATGTATACATATTTTAACAAATTTAAATCAAATTTCTCTTTCTCACTCTTCCTGCTGGTTTTTATTGGTATTATCAAGAGCTCCTAATGATTCATGCCGATTTCCATTATAAGATGCAAATCTGCTGAAATTATTATTTAAGTTAATTTTAGCTGACTACTTAGTATCCCTTAAGTATTCCATCTGCCAAAAGTGATCATTTTGAATCATCATGACTTAATTTCCTGCCTCCATGACTTTGCACTGGCTGTCTCCTGTGCCGTGCATGCCCTCCTTCCTCAACTGAGTCTCTGAGAATCCTTTGCTTCCTTCTAGAGTCAGCTCCAATTCCACCTTCACCAGGAGAGCTCACTCTCTCCTCCCATATGCTAGTAACATCCCTGCTAAAGTGATCTCCATTAGCTCTGAATTTATTTATACACAGGATCAAAGAACAGAGATTTTTTAAGTGCCTTAGCGGTCATCAAGTTTCACTTTTTCATTTTATAAATAAAAAAAAAAACCAATGAGCTCACAGAGATTTGGTGATTTGTGTAGGATCCTCTAGCTCAGGCAGAATTCAAACTCAGGTCTTCCTGGTTCCTATCCCAACATGCCACCTCACTGCCTAGAATGTCAATTCTTTGAGTGTGGCAACTTTTAAACAATGTTTACCCCAGCTCTTAACAGAGTGGTTATTAAGTGAACCTATGACATACTTAATAAATGAAGATTGATCAATAATAGTAGTAACAATAGCATTTATTAGAGCTTTTAATATTTTAATTTTATTATTTTAATATTATATTAAATATTAATATTCATCATTATTAAATCATTAAATAATTTTATTCATTTATTAAATTTATTTATCCATTATTTATCTATGTATATGATATAATAAAATAAATTTATTAGTTATTTATTAAATACATTATTAAATAATAATATTAATAATTTTAATATTATTAGAGCAAAATAACATTTATATAGCACTTTAAATCCTTACAAGGGTATGTATGATTATTACTCCCATTGTGCAGATATCTGAATACTAAAGCTTGGAGAGCCAGGGTCACACAGCTAGTAAGTATCAGGCTGGATTTGAACCCAGATCATCCTGACTCCAAGTCCAGCTCTCTATCCACTGTGCCACCCGATTGCCTTAATGAATAGATTGATAAAAGGGAGTTGAGAAGACGGGTCATATCTAGAAGTAAGATAGCAAAGATCACTTTCTTGCTGTGCTCAAGCTCTATAAAAGCCACAGCAGAAGGAAACCGAAGGAACCAGCGCAAAATGAAATGTGAATACAACCTATTAGGCCAGCCAAGAAAGGCTGAAATGTTGGCTGAGTCCTGCTCTTATTGCTTAGAGAGAAGCAAGCTTTAAGGAAAATTCAGTGCAGCCAGGCATTACGTCAAGCTTTGAAACTCTGGGAAAGATGGGCTGGAAAAAACACGAGGGGTGGAGTGCAGAGATTCATGCAAACTGAAAAGACAAAGAGAAACTCTAATAGCCAACTTGCAGAGAAATTCATAAAAGGGGTAAGGTAAGTCATTTTTTTCTAGCTAATTTATCCATCTGTCAACAGACATTTAACACATTTATATTCCCACAACTGTACACGGTGCACAAAGATGACAAAAGCAGTCCTGACCTTCAAGGAGCTTATACATTTTAATGGGGGAGATAACACATATAAATACATGTATTTGCACATATGTGTATTCACACATATATGTGTATGTACATAATAGAGATGAAATTGAGTCAATCAATCAAATAACCCCAGGCCATTCGTAGGAAGTGACAAGATACCTGATGCCTTTATTAGATGAAGGCTTGACATGATAGATATTTCTATTTGACTGACATCCCGATTAGGGAACTATGTATATTATTGTATTATATGTAAATCATCTCTATAAATAATGTATATACTCTAATTAGGTTAGTAACAGTGATAGTCTGTAAGTTTTTTCAATCCACCCATTTTTCTATATAAATATTACAGTTTTTGGCAAAGCCAGGTAGGTTTTCCAGCCTATTTTGTCAAGAATTTGGGAAGAAGAAGGCATTTGGAGGTGTCAGAGAAGTTTCAGAGAAATCGGGCCTACATACATTTCAAAAGCCTGTGTGACTGTGGAAAGCAGCCATTTTGAGAGCAGTGTTGAGTGCAACTAATCTGCTTAGCAACACCACAGCCAAAAGAAACCACGCCTTCTGAAGGGAGGAGGCGACTCTTAAAGGGCCAGACTGGAACACATTTTTTTCCATTGCAAAAGGCTTTTCAAGATATAAGACGGCAAAGAAACTATTACTTGCCATGGGTTATCTAGCCTGGATTGGACATTTCTTTTATATGTTTTACAACTTATTTTTTGACAAGATTCCACATCATATTTATTTTCTGCTTACCTATCTATGAAAGTTTTCAATGGCCGAATATAAGTGTAAATTGCTTTATTTCATTCATTCCCACATATGCTGGAGCATTATTCTTCTTAATCCAATTATACTATGCCCTAAAAAAAGGAGTGTATCTAATTTATGGGAAAAAAAGCAAAAGACAATGAAATGGCTGTGATGATTTTAGCCACGAGGGAGGAGCTCACACAACTAAAGCAAATAATGAAGCAACTGACTGAAGAGAAAAAAAATGGCAAATATATTAATATACAACAAAACATACCTAAACATAACAATATAGCTAAGCAAGGAAAAACAGATGGGGCTGAAGGTGGAATACCAATATTGCCACTAAGAGATCAAATGCCTACAACCAGACAGTGACGTAATTCATATTAAAACACATAAGCCATTTACAGCAGCAGACCTTGAAAGTCTGAAAAAATGGATGCCTTCCTGGTTTTCACAGCCTGTAGGATGTTTGAAAGAATTTAAAAGAGCAATTAGGCTTTATGACCCAAATTTCCAGGACCCTGACATTATTGTCTCAAAATTAATTTCAAAAAGGGAAAACCAACAATTCATTGATGAAACTAGAAACAATCCAAATTTAACATCATGGCCAGAGGAAGAAACAGACTTATCTAATAATGCAGAGTTATCTAATAGTGTAAATCTACGTAATCTAAAAGAGGCCAGAGAAGATCGATTAGAGGCAATGAAAAGTTTTTCAAAAAGACCAGATACTTGGGGACAATTTGAGAAATTGAGACAGGAAAGTGGGGAACATTCATCAAAGTTACTCAATAGAGTGATTGAAGTAGCAGAGGATATGCTTGGATTTGAAAATTTAACTGAACAAAATCTCCAACACATAAGGACACAATTTGTGAAAGTCAATAACACACTTATAAGATCATATTTTAAACTTCACTGCCCAGTCTGGGAAACACTAAGTCTGGAAGATTTAAGAAAAACTGCAACTTAAATATTCACAGGTCATAAAGAAATCCTAGAAGAAAAGGATGAAATAATAAAAGAGCTTAAAACCAAGCTCAAGGAGGCAAATAGCACAATAAAACATAAAGAAATAAAAAATCTAGCCACTTTGCAATCATACAACCCCCCAAGAAATTACACACAAAACAATCAAAGGAGAAATATACCCAAATGTTTCCTATGTTGAAAAATGGGTCACATGGTCCAAGACTATTATTTAAAGGCACAATTAGTCCAAGCTAACAACAAACCGAGGCCCTGGAAATGCAAAATAAAGTATAGCAGCAACAATACACAAATACAAAATGTTGTAATTGTAATTACAAGAATTCATTGCAAGCACCAAATTTAGAAACCATGGAGAGATACATTCAACAAGGAATGAAACAACGTCATTCACAAATAGTCTCAGGTGCTACTAAACAAAGTCAGTTATGAAGCCAGGTGAATGGGATAACATCAAAAAAAGAAAAATGGGAAAGGAAATGGGGAAAATGAAAAGGAAGGAGACTGCATGCAAATAGAACTTGGGGGTCCAAAAGAACAAAATAAAACTAAAGAACAGAGAGAAGAAATCCAATTAGATAATGATGTAACAGAGATTAGAGAGAAAAATTTGGAACAGTGGAACAAACTACAAAGAAAGAGGAAGGAGCAGATCTGGCAACAGTCTGTAATACACAAGCCTTAAACTTATTAGGACATTATAACATAAAAAGCAAAGAACATGAAAGATTAGATCCAAGCAACAATGAATTAAAACATGTCTTAGCACAAGACAAAAATAACTTAGCAGAAAGGAAAGAATATACTTCAGATACAGAAAATATAGAACAAATAGCAAAACCAAAACCAGAACCATATGAGACACAAATAGTAGAGGGTTCTAAAGATTCTAAACAAACTGCAAATGAATTAATTTCAACATATAAGCAAACAACAGAATGGTCCAATGAGGAGGAAAATGCAATAACAGAGAACATTCAAATTAGCAGACCTCCTGGAGACAATGACACTGAAAGCAGGTATTACAAAAGAACATACCAATGAAATAATAGAAAAGTCAAACTGAAATGCTTATGCTGAAGAATTCCAACCAATAACAACTGCACAAGAAAAAGCAAATACAAACATTATTACACCATCCTTAAGTCTGTAGCTGAAGAACAAAACTGAGATATGAACAAAATAGAAATACATGCAGCTATGGTGCAAGTATGCCAACAAAATAAGAACACAGAACCAAGGGTAATGATAAAAGTGAGTAATGAAATCTACCCAGCTCTTATCAATACAGGGGCAACTAAATCTGTTTTAAAGACATCTCTCGAAGACGACAAATCACAAGTTACGTACAA
This sequence comes from Monodelphis domestica, assembly GCF_027887165.1. Classification (NCBI taxonomy): domain Eukaryota; kingdom Metazoa; phylum Chordata; class Mammalia; order Didelphimorphia; family Didelphidae; genus Monodelphis; species Monodelphis domestica. The sequence continues at coordinate 303,725,427 of NC_077232.1, read as the reverse complement.
ATAATGGGGGCTACAGGGAAAAAACAGAGAGTACCAAAACTAAAATCAAAAATGATAACTCTAGGACACCTAACAACAGAACACACATTCTTGTTAATCCCAGAATGTCCAATCAACCTTCTTGGGAGAGATTTTTTGTATAAAATTAGAGCAACCATTCAATGTGATAAATCAGGGAAAATCTTTCTACATCTACCTAAAGACTCTTTAAAACATTATCCATTGCTGTTGATGGGGCAAGTAGATGATGAACAAGTTCAGAATGAAGGTACAATATTTGAAATACCAAGTGATATACCAGAAGGACTTTGGGCTACATATTCTACAGATGTAGGGATTCTAAAGTCAGCAAAACCAGTAAAAGTAGAAGTCATAGATGGAATCAACCCAATTATCCAAAGTTTGTTAGGTGAGAAAATTTTAATCCCAACAATTTCAGAATATAATACACCAATAATACCCATAAAGAAAGCAAAATGTGACTCTGAAGGAAAAGTTCAATGGAGACTGGTCCAAGATTTAAGAGCAGTAAATAACTTTGTAAAAAAGTCCCATGCAGTCATTCCAAGCCCATCTAAAATAATTTCAGAAATTCCAAGTAAATCTAGATATTATACTGTCATTGATCTGTGTAGTGCTTATTTTAGCTTTCCAATTGCAAAGGAAAGCTAAAAAATCTTTGTTTTTACTTGGAATGGGACTCAGATGACATGGGAAAAATTACCAGTGGGATTCTGTGATAGCCCAAGAGCATTTTGCCAAATCTTACAGCAAGATTTAAAGAACATCTAATTCAAAGAAAGCAAAATCATGCACTATGTGGATGACATTCTTCTTGCATTCCCATCTACTAAAGTTTGTTACCAGGACAGTAAAAAACTCATCCTAGAGCTATATAAGAAAGGCCACAAAGTTTCCAAATCAAAGCTACAATGGGTCATGCCTAAAGTGGAATACCTAGGATTTATCTTGGAAAAGGGGATGAGAAAGATTTCCAAGAAAAGAGTAGAGGACATACAGAAGCTCAGCATGCCAAAGACTAAGACACAACTGAGAGCTTTTTTGATAGATTCTGTAAATTTTTAGCATAGCATGTATATATGTTGTACATAAGATTAGGTTATAGATTAGAGACTTAGATAATAGTTATAATAAATAGGGAATAGATTAGAGTAAGTTAATTTAAGCATAGTATAGACAGTTATACATAGGAATAGACTTAAGCTGCATTTTCAGATAGTAATGTTTCAATTGTTTATTGTAAAGCTGATGCTGAAATTGTGTTTAATGGAAATATATATAGATAAAATAGTTTGCAAATAGCAATAGATACATAAAATAGGAAAACTGTTTGTTTTAGTTTAACTTAGCAAGAGTAAGTAGTATTAACACCAAGATTCAAATTTCTTTGTAATGGTTTTATTCAAATATTTATTGTACTGAATTTATTGTAAAACCCTAAAACTACCCTTACCCAAACTTTCCTGCATAAAATTCCTTAGAGTAGATAAAGTTAGCATAGAGTAGAGAAAGAGTAATTGAGGGAAGTTTATTATTTTGGGGGAAGTAGTTAGAAATTAGGTTTAGTAGATTGGTAACTATAATAAAAATAAGTGACCTTGGGAAGGTCACAACAAAAAAAGGGGACGATTGTGGAAAGGCAAACTAAATTAAGTTCTGAACTTTCTGCCACAGAGTTGGAACCAACAGCAGTTGGAGTGTTGAGAGAGAAGATATTGACAAAACTGACAGTCGATGGGGGAAGGGCAACTTGGAGTGGCAGTTGGTCTTGTGACTAGCACTGCCTTCCTGGCCCTGGAACTGGAAGGAGCTCTCTCCCTGTCTCTGGATAGAAGGGCCTCTATTCCTGAATTTCCTAACTGTGTGCTCTACCTGGATCCCTGTGATCATGTTCATCGGACAAGGATTTAAGGGAAGTTGTTTGGACTGTAAGGTCAGTCTTTAGGGGTGTCAGCCTGAAGAGACAGGCCCAACCAGCTCTGAAGATTAGAACTTTTCTTCCTCTTGCTGTCTACTGCTAAGACTTTGAACTTAAGAACAGATTAGCATAGACAGGAATAAAGAAACCAGCCTGTGAGGCCTGGCCTCAGCTCAAAAGCTGAGAGAGACTCAAACTTCATCTAGGGAAATCCCTTTTCCTCTTCCCTGATATCTCACCAATCCAAACTTGTGGTATGAGGGTTTGCTGAGACCTTTTCAGGGTTGCTCATCCACCTTTGGTGTCCACCTCTCACCCACCTCTCATCTGTGGCTTCAAGAAGCTGTAGCTTGTGCAGTAGTCATACTGCAGTAAAATCTCAGCAAAAGGACTAAACCAAGTTGAGGGTAACAGACAGACCTCAAACCCATTGGTAAATTGGGGGGATGTCTACCCCAAGCTTATGAAGATTTCCCTGGTAGAATGGGTGGGCAAGAACAATTTGTTCTAATGGCCATGAAGTGCTAAGAGCTTAGTCAGACATTGAAGATGCCAGGTCATTCACTGCATCCCAGGCCAACGCCAGTCATGACTTTTGTCTTGCCACTGGACTTGGATGACTCTGAAAGAGGGAGTAAAGCTGATGCCTGGGCCACTCTGCCTCCCTGAAATCCAATGCTCACACAAGGTATTGCTCCATCATGCCATTGGTCCTATTGGAAAACGAAGAACTACCACCACCAACTAATGCAAAGATCTGATGATGACCCTTCTCCATTTAATATACTCCACTGATTTCAAATCACTTCTAAGGTCAAATAGAAAATCCTTTGTTGGGCTTGTAAAGCCCTTATCAATCTAGCCCTTTCTCATAGTTCCAGCCTTCTTACACCTTATATTCCCCAATATTCTCTGCAATTCCACATACCACGAAACCTCCAAATGGTGTCATAGAGAGTCAGACACAACTGAAACAGCTGAACAAGATTTAAATTCAGCAAAGGTTTCTAGAAAGGATGGGATTTGAACTGCATTATAAAGAAGAGGTGACAAAGGAAAAGGATGGCATTATAGGTAAAAGGTACAGCATCAGTAAGGACTCAGAGGCAGGAGAGCTGAGTGGAGAAAGGTGACTGGGAAGTCATCCAGTTTGGCCGAATGGGAGCCTTTTAGACATTTTTATGATTTCACAAAATGATTTTCACTTCAGCTAGATTTTTCTAATGACATTTAGGATAAATTATTGGGAAGATAATTCTCAGTACACAGACAAGTTTAGGCTTGATCTTTGTTAGCTGGCTCTTGTTTACAGGGTTTTTTTCCTACTCAGAATTGGAAGTTTGGCAGGTTCCCAACAAGGCCCAGCATTGAAGATTCTGGGCTCATCAACTTTTCCCCATCTGTCTGGTGTTATTGGACCTGTGTTTGGAAAAGAGGGAGAAAAGGGGATGATTGGGCTTTCTAACTTATTTTGTCCTTTGTCTAATCTCCTTTTAAGACCCTTTCCTTGAGAGTCTTTGTTTTCCAATGAAAGCTTCCCTATTTTGTATGCTGAAGTCTAGAAAATTACTTTTCTTCAAATAAACTGAGGAGACCTTGGGGATCATCCAGTCCAACCCTCCCTCTATACTTTACAGATGTGGAAATTGAGTCCAGAGACACTGACTCCAAATCATACAACTAATAAGCAGAACAAGGATCGTACAACCAAAATTTCCCAGCCCCCTGCTCAGTGTTTTTATATTACTCAACACAAATTATCCTGTTTTTCTTTCCAAAAAAGGAATGAGACAGTTGCTTAATAATTATGTATGCAAAGTGCTTTCCTTAATATTTGCAGTTTAGGATCACTTGCCCAAGGTCAAGGCAGAGCTAGTTAATTTGTTGGAGGTGGGATTTAAGCCCTTTCTACTGGTCAGTGTAACTTATATATAAGGAAACTGAGGTCTAGAGAATTAAAGTTAATTTCCCAGGATTACACAGGTAGTAGCAGCAAATTAGTTAAAGAAATTGAGTAAAGGATAGAGGAAGGCATTTTAAACTAAAAAAAAAAGAGTTTGCTTTGTGTGCTTGAGAAATAAGTAATGATTATAGTAAGATATTTGTACTTACAGTAACTAATTTTTGTAGCTGACAATTTTGCTTGTGAGTTTCTAGAAAAAGTTATCATGGTCTAACACTAAGGAATACAGAAAAGAATAATAAAGATGGTAAAAAAAACAAGGAAAACAGGCCAGTCAGAAGAAAAACAAAAGAACTTAAGTCTCATAGCTTGTATGCAAGCAAAAAGAATTTTTAAAAATCTAATAAAAGCCTTGTGTTGGCAAGTTGCAACCACCAAAAAGGAAGAAAAAGCGAAAGCAATACAATGAAATGAAAGGGGGAAAATAATCAATTTTGTAACAGGTTGACTTTGAGGGTTTACTATATAAAGTCAAGAGGAAAGGAAATGTAAGATTAAAATTAATATCCAATAACTCCAAGTATTATGTTTCATAAGATTTATTAATAATCATTTGAAGTAGAAGAAATAAAAGAACAAAGCACAAAACTTAAATATGAACATGTGTGAAAAATTCTCCTGCCTGGCACTCACCCTACCTCAACAGACCATGATCAGGGGAAAAGAGAGAGGGCAGAGCCACACAAAACTTGTATTCTCCCTACATAAGGACATAGGTAAACATGTAAATGGGATGCTGGGATTTAGAGTCCTCAGGAGCAAATCCTAATGACACAATCTCCCCTGTGATTCCATTGGGAATCAAGCATGTAGAAATCTTCCAGATTTACATGCCTAGTTTCCCCAGTGAATCAGTACACATAACAACTTATATGTCTATGATTATTTAACTAGAGGTACATACAATATTGCACTTCCTAAGGAGAAATTATAATAATTTGGGGATAAGAGGGAAATAAAAGAGAAAGAGAGCAAAACCAATGTTAGGTGGACACACTGACAAAAAGTCAGTTAGGGGTCAGTCCCCTTTGATATAAGAGTATACATTCAAAATAAATTTCTTCAACCACCGACAGTTCAATTTTACTACATCTCAAAGTTCATTCTGGATCTTTTGGTGCAGTGTATGGTTTCTGCAGGCATGTTCATGGTGCCTTCTCCAAGCAGTTCACTTTCTGGATTTGGGGAGGTAGCAAGCTTCTTATCCTAAAATTACTCTCAAAGAAGAAAAATTTTAATAAAGCTAGAATTTTATGACAATAATACAATCCTCTCCTGAGGAGGGTGTTGACCAACACACGGATCACCCCGGGATACATGGCTGAGTTATATGAATCAATTGTCAAGAGAAAATAAAAAACATAAAAAAAAAACCTGAAGAAAAAAGTAACTTCCAGATGAAACATAAATTATAAAAGTCTCATGTGTAACAATTCTAAGTAAGGAAAAATAAGCCTATAACAGGTCTTTGAATCAGGGTCCAATTAAAGTGATTTCTATCCCACAAGCGTGTAGTAGCAATTTTGCATTTACCCAATCAGCAGCCAGGAATACAGAAAATTGTCATACTATGAAAGAAAGAGAAAATGGAATAGATTTTTGAAACAAAAAAAGATATTCCCTGGTCTAATTTTACCTTTACTCTCAGGGATAAGGGAGCTGAAATGGCAGCCAAACTGAGGTACTTGGTAAAAGTCTAGATCTGACACAAGGGAATCCTGCATATGACTTTGCATATAGCTGCTTCCTCGACCCCCAAAATAAGATCAAATCCACTGTCTTTGCACAGAATCTCATCAATCCCACCAGGATTGGTTGGTCTCCTTGATGTTGTGCTCCTTGGTATTGTGCAGGTTAACTTTGTAGTCCTTGGCACTGTGCAGTAGCTCTTTTGTGATTCCTTCTCCTGGAATCATCCACAATCATTAATCAAAGTCCTATAACATTTAACAATCAATGGCAGGTTTCCATAGTTTACAGCTTTTGTGTATGCATTAATAGTTGTAATGATTAAAATAGTGGAAGACTTAAATTGTAGTAGATAAAAGAGTGGATGAGTAAATTGTGACCGCAAAGATATGTTTTTTATATTAAAAATAAAGTGGTTGCCAGGGGAAAATTCCCAATTATGAAAATACCCAAGTCAACTGGGTTTTATAGAGATTTTAATTCATACAATGAGGAATTAATGAAAATGAGAGAGAATAAGAAAGGAATAAGTATGAAGGGCCTTAGCCAAAAGGTCTAGACCTGAGTCTTAAGAGAGAGGTCAGTCAGTCTTTAATCACTCACCACAAGATCTGTCCAAGCAAGAATTCTAGTGTTCAGAGACACCAGGCCAGCTCCATCTCCGTTGACTCCACCAGCTCAATCCTGAATCTCACTGTCCCCAGCTCTTATCTGAGCTCCCTTTTAAAGCAATTTTTCTCCTATGTCAACTCCCCTAAGTTCTCCCATCTACCAATCACAGTAGACGTTTTTCAAAGGACAGACCATTCTTAGTCCACACCTAAGAAGACAAATCTTTTGAGTAATTCACACCTGAGTAGACTAGAATCTCTGAGTAAGTTCTCACCTCTTTGCTCCTTGTAAGTTCACAAGTTGCCTGACCTTTATAGGCACCCTTTTGTATTAGTCCTAAAATAGGCATGGCCTAAGAACTTTTTGTCCCACTATAAGTATGGGTTTAAGTACTTTTCATTGTTCAGAAATGAGTTTACAACTTTATCTTCCCCTAAGGCATGCTTAAGTATGGTGAAGTAGAGTTCTCACATTCCTGATCTAAGTTCCTTCATTGTTTAAAGTGGGGAATGGTCTTAACCTAACCTTATGAAGTAGGGTCTGAGAATTTTTAAGGTTCACACAGTAGGGCTGATGGACATTTTAAACTTATCTTAGTGCAAAAAATAAAAAAAAACCCCATTAATACTGGTAATGTGCTTCAAGTACAAAAAATGAGAGAAAAAGGAAAACTCAAATGCTATATTGTACATACAAGGGAAAACAATAAAATGTTTTTAAAAATAAAAAATATATAGTTCACAATCAGTGACACACTGCATTACCTAAGGAGAGGCACAATACAATGTTTTCTCACTCAAAAATGAGATCCATTTCCTTTTTAACTTGGCCATGATCCACAGTGTGAGTGCACATAATTTTCAACAAGTAACCACTTTTTAAAAACAGTAGTACAGCAGCTAATGCACATACAAAGAAGTAACAAAATCCTCCAAATCACAAGAGTCCATTTGATAACAATAGCAAACAAATCCGCTATCATTAGAATTTGCATGCCACTTGCTGTGTGACATTTTAAAAACTTCTGGATACTTGTCACAAGTTCTCCAGATCTAGTCAATCTTTCAACCTTAGCTGAGATATTTCTAATAAAGTCTATTACTGTCATCTGTGAAGAGTGAATCAAACTCTCTTTGTCTATCAATCAGCAACTTTTAAGTTAATCAATCAAAAACTCTAGTACCCTTCTTAGTACCTTACCAGTCACTAAGTATGAGAGTTCACAACTCACTTGCTAAAGTGGGTGACAACTCTAGAGGCCAATGCCTTCCCCTCCTTGGGCAGTGCTAGGCAAATTGAAAGACTGTGATTGATTCTGTGACAGAGGCTGGCACTAGAGAAAAAGTGCCAGGCTGAAAAGTATGTGAAATTGATCACCTCAACGGGAGAGGGGCCCCATGAGGGGAGAACTAATTTAAACCTGAAAGCCAAAGACTTCTACCCACAACATCCTGGGGATGGGTTTAGCACAGATCAATATCAAACTTCCAATGACTTTATATTCCCTTAACCAGAGACTGCAAAATAATGTAAGGGAGTGGGAATAGAAGATTCTTTGATAGTGAAACCTTATCCAAGCAGTTCTGAAACTGAAATGAACACAAACTGAACCCTTTCCTCAAAGATGTTTTTGATCCTATGGGGAAACTGCTAGGCAGAGTCAGTGACAAAGGTTGCTCACCTCAGGAGTTGTAATTGACAACAACTTCACAACTGACAGTTGATGACAGTTGGTGATATTCACTAAAGGGTTTTTAAAAAAAAAATAAATGGTGTTCTTTTAAACCCGGGGTGCCAATTGTGTTAAAAAAAGATAAAAGAGGGAAGTTTGGACTTTCGGTATGGAGAGGGGGAAAGAGAGGAGAACATCCTTCTCAAAGCAGGGTTCAGGGGAGACAGCAGATGTAACGAGTTGGCTCAGAGAGAGGAGAGGGGGTTTGTAGATTTCCCCCCTTCTCCCTTCCCTCCTTAGTTAAAGCTGCTCTCCCCAATTTGCTCTTGTCCCTCTTGTAAAAATGGAGATTTGAACTCTGGACTCCAAACCTCAGGAGTCCTTGCTAGTTCCCAGAATGCTTTGTAATCGTACTGAATTCTCACCTGGGTGAGAACACAAATGATTATTTAAAGGAGTTCTTCACCTACTGAGGGTCTCTTTTCTACTTCCGCTTTGGAACAGACACATCTCTCATGATGTGAGTAAAATTAAATTGGGCCTCTCGGCCCACTTAGCATGTGCCTTTCTTACTTGTATTTTCTTAAATTCTCAACCTTTAATAAAACTAAAAATATAATACTCCTTGCAGAGAGAAACTAATGTCTACCTGCCTCAGTTTCCCTAAATTTTAATCTTTACACTCTTGTCCTTACTCCACTACTCAAGACCAAAGGGTCTCCCCTTGATCTGTTCACTCATTCAGCTTGGGGAACAGATAACTTAATGTCAACTCAATCAGGTAATACAAAAGGAATAATGAGCAGGGAAGAATGGGAAAAGAATGTGGGAAAGGGGGTCCCTGTCTCTATCTAAACCCTTTTCCTCCCTCCTCGAGTTTGGGGGGAACTCGGGCCTTGGCAGCCTGAGCCCCCTGAGAGAAAGTCAGGTTGACTCACCCCTGGGCAACAGGAGCTGAGGTAAAGTCTGCTCAGGTTTCTCTTCAGAAAGTCCCTTCAGTTGGGAAGTGTTGGGGGGAAGGATTTCCAGTCACCAGCAGGAAAAGTGGGTAACCCTCGGGAGAAAGTCTTTTTCCCAACTTCTCTCTTTGGCTTCTCAAGACTGAGACACCCTCACTGCTCTCCCAGCCAGAGTCTTCCCCTCCTCTGGATTCCCCTCATGGGGCCCCTCCCCGTGGAGGTGATCAATCATACTTTTTCAGCCTGGCACTTTTTCTCTAGTGCCAGCCTCTGTCACACTAGATTTCTCTTTACATAACATAAGACCAGGGGACAAAGTACATGTAAAAAATTTTGCCAAAGACAAACCCACAGAGCCCAGATGGATTGGTCCATACAATGTAGCTCTCAGCACTCCTACATTGATCAAAGTAGTAGGAAAAGATTCTTGGCTTCACGCATCTCACATTAAACGTCACTATGCCCATGATAACACACCAAAAGACAACTTAATGGAAGCCCAAGAATCCATTCAAACACAGACACCCCAAGAACAACCCTTGATAAATAAACATAGAGCCCATGAATCCAACAAAATCACAGAAGAAGAAATAGAGATACTGAACAGAGACAGTGAAACCAAAATAGAATAATGCCCAAGACAGATAGTATAAATTTGGGTTAGTTAGATCAGAGAGGATTAGTGTAGCCTGTGAAACACAGCAGAAGCAGTTCCTTGTGGATCCTGGGAGTTTATTTGGGTAGATTTAGAATCCCTTAGAATTACTAAACCTATATAGAAATTTCAATCTCAAGCCTGGACTAAAATATCATTAACCTCTACAATCAACCATATAGGAATAAAATAATCGCCTTCCAATCACACATTAAGAAAGATAACTATATTCATTACAAAAAAAAAAAAGAATCTCACTTGCACACATAAGGATGGTACAAACATCCTGTATAAAGTTTCACTCACATGCATCAACATATTCACTCTTACATGCACTCACATGTTAATTTTATACACACGCATGATCCTGTAGTTCCAGATACCTGAGATCATCTTTCCAGGTGAGATGACAGGCAAGTATGTATACTATAAAGGAGAAGGCAACCCAGGCCTGTGACAGACTTCAAGCAAGACCAAAGGATGAAAGATACAAGAACAATTGGAAAGAACTTTGAATCAAAGGCATTATGGAGAATGAACTTCAGGAAAATGGGCATTGTAAGATTAATTGCCGGTCACATTAACTTCACATATAGGGAAGTACATCCACATGCACATTGGAATAAATATGCATCCACCATGACATATCTAGAATACAAACAAATTTCACACTGACCTTAGGGGCTGTGCCGTAAATAAGGACAACCCATAAATTGTATATCTGTAAACAGATCTCTATTACCAGAGGATATATATATATGTATGTATGCATATATGTATTTAAATAACATGTGATATATGTAAATGTGTACAAATAGAAGACATGTATATATATATCATAATAATGATCTAATCCAGTAATATAGATAGAAAGGAGAGTAAAAAATACTAACCATTAATAGACAGGGACAGAGTAGTTCAGGGTGGAAAACGGAATATTGTAATTAGAGAGGTAACATAGGGACAGGATTAATCAGATTTCATTAGATATAGGGTAATATATATATACATACATATATATACACACACCTGTACATGTTATGAATTGTTACATTGGAATTAGCATTACATAAGGCATAGCATTGTTCAATTTTACTTAAGATTTAAATTTTATCTTGATTGCAACAGGAATGACTTTTGTATTAAGAAATTGTTATATTGTAAAACTTTGTTGGCACATAATCCTAACCCTCTTCCCACAACTCAGTTTTAGCATTAGATAGAAACTTAGATTAGCAAACAGACAGATTAGGATAAGATTTATTATTTGGGGAGGGGGAGGTTAGATGGGAACAATAAATAACATAGCTAGATTAGAATAGACATAGAAGGTAAATGACTGGCGTGGGCCAGGGTGGCACCACGTGAACAAGAAATGGAGGATTTGTGACAGAGGCTGGCACTAGAGAAAAAGTGCCAGGCTGAAAAGTATGTAAAATTGATCACCTCCACGGGGAGGGGCCCCATGAGGGGAATCCAGAGGAGGGGAAGACTCTGGCTGGGAGAGCAGTGAGGGTGTCTCAGTCTTGAGAAGTTGAAGAGAGAAGTTGGGAAAAAGACTTTCTCCCGAGGGTTACCCACTTTTCCTGCTGGTGACTGGAAATCTTTCCCCCCAACACTTCTCAACTGAAGGGACTTTCTGAAGAGAAACCTGAGCAGACTTTACCTCAGCTCCTGTTGCCCAGGGGTGAGTCAACCTGACTTTCTCTCAGGGGGCTCAGGCTGCCAAGGCCCGAGTTCCCCCCAAACTCGAGGAGGGAGGAAAAGGGTTTAGATAGAGACAGGGACCCCCTTTCCCACATTCTTTTCCCATTCTTCCCTGCCCGTTATTCCTTTTGTATTACCTGATTGAGTTGACATTAAAAGTTATCTGTTCCCCAAGCTGAGTGTGAGTGAACAGATCAAGGGGAGACCCTTTGGTCTTGAGTAGTGGAGTAGGGACAAGAGGGACAGGAGCAAATTGGGGAGAGCAGCTTTAGCTAAGGAGGGAAGGTAGAAGGGGGGAAATCTACAAACCCCCTCTCCTCTCTCTGAGCCAACTCGTTACCTCTGAACCCTGCTTTGATAAGGGGGTTCTCCTCCCTTTCCCCCTCTCCATACTGAAAGTCCAAGCTTCCCTTAGGGTACAAACTTCCTTCTTTTATCTTTTTTAAATACAGTTCCCAGTAAAGTAGTGGAGCGACAGGAAGTGAAGTTGGTGAGCCGGACTAGAGGAGGAGACTCTTTCCTTACATACTGCAGTGGTGAATAGAGTGATTCCTTCCTTGGTTCTTTTGGTAAGGAGACCCTTTTGGCTCGTTGGCACTTCATTGGGATACTTCCTTCAGTGTGAGTTCTGGTGAGATTTCTTGGCAATCTTAGCCTCATGTGCACTGAAGGTTCAGGGAAGATTCTTCAGTGTCTGATTTCAGCTTCCTAATTAGGACTTTGGATTCTGGTGAGATTCACTTTTGGATTCGCATTTGTGGTCTGGAGACATTAGGATTAAACTTAGGGTATTTTTTTGCTAGGCAGTACTTTCTGTCTCCTTATCTACATTTTTCCACTTTCACTCTTTCCACCACTTTGAAAATAAAGCTGCTAAAAGTCATTTTGACTTAACCTGTAATATTTTTAAATTGGCAACCACAATATTACTTTAGTACTTTCATATTAGCATAAAACTCTATATTTTAAGTTCTTATACATCATTCAAAAATTTGGCAGGAGAGCTCAGAAAAACCTCTGTACTGCTGATGAAGATCTTTTGTGTCTAAAAGGTCACCATGAATCTAGATCTTTCTAGTGGAAGGGTAGAGTAAGCTGAAGAGTTACAAATATAAAAACCATCCAGGAGCCACTAGTCTCCATGGGAAATGCTTCCTCTCAGGAGCCATCCAGGGGTTACTATGCTCCCTAGTGTGAAGATTGGATTTAGCTCTCCCCTGATTGTAACAATGAAGGTACTTAGCTCTTCCTTTATTTGTGAAGATTAAATTGTAATCCCTATTCTATTTTTAGATTTTAATCCCCAAAGTGTAAACCCAGTCCTTAAAGTAGATCTACCCATTTTAACCACAAAAATGTATGAAGTAACTACAAAAAGGTGTGAACTAACTACAAAGGTATGAACACCCATTTCATACACTGAGTGGGAGGTCTGTGACCCACATGTGAAAGAGTGGGCAGTCTGGAAAGGAGTGTCTGTTGTGAATGGTAGACGTACAATTTAGGGGAGGTGACACAAGAGAAAAAGGTCTTTAAATAGTGGAAACAGAGACACAAAAGTATTTAATCAGTCACTCGGAGTTGGACTGGAAGACAGTCACTTGGACTTGGAGTGAAGAACACTTGGCTGTGGAACCAGATCTCTGGAGGAGTTTGTGCAGGAGACCTCAGACTGATTTCCTTTTAGCTGGTCACTGTAGTGAGTGGAAAGGCTGACTTCTTTTCCTTGCCCTTTCTGGAGGTGTGAACCTCTGAGAAAGGCCCATTGTCTCAAGACTACTTTCCCCTGAGTGGTGCCTTAGAATTTCTAATTGGTTCAGAGGAAGCTAAAGATTGTTCTCTCTCTCTCCCCCTTTCTCTCTTCCTTAATATCTTCCCTCTATTGTAGAATAAACTACCATAATTCCATTTACTTGAGTAATTCAATTTGGGTCTTAGAAATTAAATTTCTGGCGACCACCAATTAAATATTAAGTCCAACCAATAAAATTAAACACTAGGAAAACCTTCCCACCTCCCAGATGAGATTATAACCCATCATGGGATAACCAAGCCCCTTGGGAAACCTCCCTCCTCTGGTATGAGACTGTAACAGCTTTAAAGACATATATCCCATCCATTGCAATGTGGAGGCAAGGAATACAATAGTGAAAATCACTTCTGATGTTTCATCCATTACATTTTTATAAATGTGGAGGTGGGGTTTACAATAGTGCTATTGCATTTCACTTCAGCTACTAAATGGACTCTTACCTCTTGTAACAAACAACTCAAAGGTAGGCAAATGATCAGTCAGAGGTAGTGGTACTACTAGATACCTGACAATCACTTCTGAAGACCCCCTAAAATCAATTGAGATATATAGCTTATTAAATTCTCCAAAGGTTGTATACAGATTTTAATGAGTTTGATGGAGTCCATCCATCATCATCTATGTGACAATTAACAAAGGCAAAAAAGGAACAAGAGGCCATTAAGGCAACATGTGACCTCAGATGGATCTGGTGACAAACCCAGCATCCATAAATACCTATGGTTTTGCCAAGGAAAAGGGTTTGTCCAAATTGTTTATATACTTTTATAATGGCATTTTCTCCAGTACAGTCATAGGGGGAGGGTACAAATAAAGACAATATAAAAGAATATATAGCTAATGGCCAAAACACAGTAGCTGAAAATGACATCATTTAATAGAAGATATTAGATTAGATCAATATGTGAACTTAAAAACAAAATTAAATCTTAAAGCAAAAAATCAGAAAATACAATAAGCGTGACAGGATATAGTAATAAATCCAAGAGTCCTTTGCTACAATTCTGATAGCTGCATTACTTCTTCACTATTTGGAAGGGAACAAACTGAAACAGTAAACATCAATAAGGTAATGGAGTCTGAAAAGGCTTAAAATTCACCTCCAGACTCATTAAGGTTCCTTCTCTTCTGGATCATCATCCATTTAGATACCTTTGGTCACACTTCTGGGGTTCCTCATACCTGCACTGAGCATAGTGTGGAAGAACCCCATATTGTATGTATTGCAGAAACTGGGTAGGCCAAAATGGCAAGAGAGTGTAGGGAGATAAATCTCCCCACTGAATCTCGAGATTACTCAAGCTATCAACTTCAAGGTATCCAATCAGTACATCCAGGAACAGCAGCAAGAAGACATCCTAAAATGGTAAGGCTCTCTGGGAATGGGAGCTATTTGAGATAAGCAGGAAACTGGGCCATGCTTGAAATCTCTACTTCCTGTGTATAGGTGGTACTACCCCAGTATGCCCTGGTTAGGAGTTAAAGACTCACAAGGAATGTTTGGGAAAAGAGTTCTGTCCCTCCGCCCCCCCCTACAGGGGTAAAGTCAGTGGCCCTGTGATACCTCAGTCCCCACCCCCACAGTCAGGAGCATGGAAGCCCTCTTAGGTTAGCCAGCCTGGGGTTGGGTGAATAGCATGGATTGGCTACTCTACACTGTGTTCCCCTGCTGAAAAGCAACTAGCAGAGGCTTGGGACCCATGTAGGGTGGGAGAAGAGTATTTATACTTTACCAGCCTCACAGAAAGTGGCTTACAAGGTCCCCCAGCCAGTGTCTGGTCATGGCAGCAACAGTAGCAGCAATGGCAGGAGGAGGCTTTTCAAACTAATCTGTCTTTTTGTCTATTAAAAAAATTGCTCTACTAACTTAGAGAGGAGCAAGGGTCCTAAACTCCAGTTCTCATCACCAACAAATGTAAGATTAAAATTAATATCCATTAACTCCAAGTATTATATTTTATAAGATTTATTAATAATCACTTGAAGTAGAAGAAATAAAAGGACAAAGGCAAAAGCCTGAGTAAAGGAAGCTTTCCCAACCACATTTGTGGGAAAACACAAAACTTATATCCTCCCTATGTAAGAACATAGGTAAACACATAAATGGGATGCTGGGATTTAGATTCCTGGGGAGCAAATATTAATTATATACGACCTACTCCCTCTTGGGTGGCTCCCAACTTTAGAATATGGACATCACCAGTCTTTTGGTAGCCAGTCCATTTCTCCTAAGAATAGACCTACTTTCTAATAATCATCTTTCCTGGCTCCACCACTGAAGAAGCTTCTTTTTTATACTAAGCAGAAAGGAACAAAGGAGAAAAGTAGCCCAGCCATGCTAGAGGGCTATGCCATTATTTTAAGTCCGGACTTTAGCACAGGGGAGAAAGAGGACCAGATCTACACAACCTGATCTTTCTCTGCTTTTGGAAAAACTACCAAATGTGGCAATTGATAAAATTCTTTTCTATTTAACTCAGGACCTCCAGTTGAAATAGAATCCCAAAGATTTAAAGTTCTTGCTTCCTGGTCCATTCCACTCCCTTCTGTATACCTCCTTACCTGAAAACTCCCTGCCACAAGTTGTTGTTGCTCCCTTTGAAGTTCCGGTGGCAACTCTGTTGAGGTCTTCTTTGTGCTTCTGAACCAACTCGGGATCCTTAGAGCAGGCAAAATGTTTATTGAGATCTCAAGTCCAACAAACTCTAGCAAGTGCCTTGAATGCCAAGCAAATATCAAATACTGTGATAATTTTTTCTCCTCAGAAGTAAATCAAATACCAAACTATGTTCCAAAACCACTGAGTACCAAGTTTTACTTTGTATCCTAATATGTTCATGTCTCACTTTCCTCAAATGTGGATAAAAGGGTCCCTAACTCCTCTATAGACATTTAAGGTACTGTTTCAAAGGCACGGGACAGTTTTTATTTTACTCCCCAGAAAAGATACAAATTGTGCAAGGGACTCATAAGAGTCCATAAGCATATAGAAGCACACGAATCCCTCATATCGTTAATCAGCTACGTCCAAAAGTAATCAAGAAAGTAACCAAACTGGGGACAACAATCTCACATTCCAGGGATCAATGTAAACATACTTTGGGAACAATGATCAATGTATTACCAAGGCAGCCCAGTTTGATTTCAACGGAGAGCATCACTCAACTAAAGAAAGAATGTAAGGGAGATAAATGTCCAAGGGAATCACCGATTATCCCCCTTGCATGTAAAAGCACTAGCATACATGTAAAGGTTTTTCTCACCATCCCAGCCAGTTCTAAGTTAACTCTTTTGATTGATTCTTTTCTTATTGAGTGTTTCCCCCTCCATTTTAGAGCTCCTCCATTTTTCTTGGCTTCTACTGCAGGTGGAAAAAATTCCAAGGTTTGATAGCTGATGATGTGAGGGGATAAGCCTCTTGTCTTGTGTGATGGGGGTCTGAGACAGGCAGATAGACAGATGGTTAGATAAATGAATGGATAGATGGACAATAGACAAAAACAATTTTGTTTCATTGTAATGTAGCAGATACCAGTAAGATAAGTAGCAGGGCATTTGGAAACCACTTTGGCACAAACTTATGTATAACAGTGCTTACCCTGCCCGACTACCTGACTTTCATTCCTTCACCAGGATTCTCAGTCCCTGAGAGGAGCTGAGGGTATCTGGGTTCTTCCACTGGTTTTACCCATGTTGTTCCCCCAATTGTTGGATGATTCCCCTCTACTCCAGTTCTGTTTAACCACTTAACAGGATTAGCTTACAAAGCAGTATTTACTCCAAAATTATAGCAAGAATAAACATCTAAATATTCCTCGTATAAGCACCACCTCACTCTGGGGAAGAGCTTAGTTTCACAGCTTAGCTTAGTTTCTATACAGCTAAAAGTTTAGCTAAGCTCCAGTTCCAAAGCCCATCGTGGGTTTGAGTCCCAAGCACCCTGGTTTCTCAAGGCTTCCCTGTTGGGACTGGCAGCAACATCTAGCCTAAAGTCCTTCATCATGGCTTAAGGTAAAAAATTTAGTGCCCAGAACTGAAAAGCACAAACAAAATAGACCAAATCGAAGCTCTAAGCCCCTTTCTTAGGGCCAGAGAGAACAAAAGGAAGGGGATAGGGAACTTAAGGAAACTTAAGGAAAGTACCTTTCCCCTCACTCAGGCAATGCATGATGCCTGTGCTATGAGTGAACTGTGGCCTTTACTCTTCTCTGTATACAGCAAAAAAGGGGATGTGTTTCCCAGTCTCGCAGTTTTTAAAGGCATAGCCTGTTCTAGCTATGCAGCCAATTGAAAAAGGCTTTTCCCAACATCATGATAGGAGAATGCAGATTGTCTCCTCCCAAAAGCTGGTTCCTGCATCTTAGGTGATCTGCAAATGCTCCCAAAGTAGGCAGAGTAAGGCTGCCATTGCCCTGGGAAAAGACAGTCTGCTCTTCCCTTATCCTGGAGAAAAATTAGAAGGAAAATCTCACTAGTTGGAGCAAGAAGTGAGCAAGCACAACATATACATTGAGTAACTCCAGGGCAAGATCACAGTTGGGAATATAAGTCAAGAGGGGAACTATAGACATGGTGGAAATTTGAAAATATATCTTTTTGTTTTGTTATGATGTCCCATCAGACATTTTTGCCTTCAGAGGCCAAATGGATAGTGTAAGGGATCAGCAAGCTGCACCCTTCAGGGTCAAATCCAGTCTGCCAACAGTTTTTTAAGGGGAGCTAAAAATTGCTTTTATATTTTAAAATACAATAAAATCTTATTTGGTCTAAGGCACCAAGGAGAAGATATCAGACAGTAAAGTATTTGTCTCTCTAAGAGGGAAGATGCCAATTCCAAAGTTTTCTCATTCTTTTCAAGTTTGTTCCTCTTTCAGGTTAATCCATATTAATACTGGCTAGATAAGAATATATCATGTTTCTTTCTCTGTACTTCATTATCATGAAGGACAAGTGTTTTTGTGTAATGTCCTTGATTAATGAAGTGGCTTCTTTTCAGATTTTTAAGTATGATCTTTAAGGTCACATATTCATTTATGCTCTGTGGCAGGCCTGACACTAGCCAAAGACCAATTTCTGCCACATTGCTTTCAGGTTTTTCCAATAGTTTCTACCAAATGGGGAGTTATTCCCTAAGTAATTCATATTTTCTGGTTCATTATACATTGGGTTCTTAAGTTCCATTGTTTTCTGGTTTTCTTGTATGTTTGATTTATCTGTTTTTGTTTTTTTTTTTACCAAAGCAGATGGCTTTGATGATTGCTGCTTTATAATACTCTGAAGTCCAGAGATGTAATTCTTCCTTCATCTCTATTTTCATTTCATTTGATATTTTAGATTTATTTTTCTGAATGACTTTTTGCCATTTTATTGAGTTCTGTAAAGTATCCCTAAGAAAATTGGATCGGTATAGCACTAAAATTGTTTTTATAGTACTGACATCTTTATTATATTGGCATGGCCCAGCCAGGCACACTGAATATTCCACCAGTTGTCTAAGGAATTATTGAATCTACACAAGTATTTCATATACTTTGGTGGATCAATCACCAGATAGTTAAAGTTATTTGCAATGATAATTACCTCATCTTTTATCGCCTTGTGGATTTTATTCTTATATAGAAATGCAATTGACTTGAGGATTTATTCTGTAGTTTGAAATTTTTCTAAAGTTAGTGTCTCAATTAGTATTTTTGCTGATTGCCTAAGATTTTCTACCAGTCATCAATAAAATGGGATAGTTTTATTTCCTCTTTATCTATACTGATGCTTTTAATTTCTCTTTTCTTGTTTAGGCAGGTAGATAGTATCAGAAACATCTGAGTTCAAATCAAATTGTGTTACTCTGGGCAAGTCACTTAACCTGTTTGCCTCAGTTTCTTAAACTATAAAATGAGGTTAAGAACTACCTCCCAGGACTGCTGTGTAGATTAAATGAGATGACATTTCTAAAGTGTTTTGGGGGGCAGCTGGGTAGCTCAGTGGATTGAGAGCCAGGCCTAGAGATGGGAGGTCCTGGGTTCAAATGTGATCTCAGACACTTCCCAGCTGTGTGACCCTGGGCAAGTCACTTAACCCCCATGGCCTAGCCCTTACCACTCTTCTGCCTTGGAGCCAATACACAGTATTGACTCCAAGACGGAAGGTAAGGGTTTAAAAAAAAAAAGTATTTTAGCATAGTGCCTGACATATAGTAGGTGCTATTACAAATATTAGCTACTTAAAAATAGATATTGTCATTGCAGACATTTCCAGAACCATATCAAATAATAGTCACAAGTCTGGGCATCCTTGCTTTATTCTCATATTTATTAGGAAAGATTCTAATATATTCCTATTGCATATGATGCTTGCTTTTAGTTTTAGATATTTGCTTTTTTGTGATTTTTTAGAGCCTATTATGTATACTTTGAGATCTTTAGCATGAGCATATTTTTGTCAAAGGTTTTTTATACATCTACTGAAAAAATTATGTACTTCTGGATTTTTAAAAAAGTCATTTTGATTTTTACCCACTCATGCATCCCTAACATGAATCCAACATGGCTGCAACAACTGTGTTTAAAAGGATTTCATTTAAAATTTTGGAACCAATATTCATTAATAATATTTGTCTATAGTTGTCCTTCTATACTTCATCCTTCCCTTATTTAGGTATTATGAATATGTTTGTTTTAATAGAAAATATCTGGTAGGTTGCTTTCTCAATTTGTGAAGATAATTTGCATAGCACTACTAATTTTAAAAAATTTGATAAAATCCTCTGGTAAATGCATTTATAACCCCTGTCTTACAGCAGGGTTTTTCTCTGCCCTGGGACAGGAAGTATGGATCCACTGCATTGGCTCATGGAGCTTCCTTAGCAATTTGTATGCTACATGCTTGTACAGCCTATGCTTATAGGGTCCTGCACATGCGTTCTGCCTTCAATATAGAGCCAGGAATGAGAAGTGGCTGGAGATCATTTTCCTCATTTTACTAACAATTAGTCTGAATAACAAAGACCATATTTATTGTGACTTTAAAACATTTTAAAAATATTTAAAAGCTAAACCAAATTCAGCTCAATAACCAAGATTTAGAAAATACCTTGATATACAAAGCTCAATATTTAAAAACATATTTACACACTCTGAAATTTCAGAGATTTTTCCATCCAAACATTCACCAAATGGATTCTTTACATAGTAAGCAATCATTACATATAATGATCCAATTTTAAAAATTCATCTTACACATATTTTAACCAACACAAAAGGGCAAATGCAATTATTTTAACTCAGCTAAAGTGCAGACATCCTTCCAAAGAACATTTTAATCCTTAATATCCCTGCCATTCCAGCCTTGAACAAAGAAAAGAGAAATGAAGCTCAGCTCGTGAGCCATGTGAGGGTTTCAGCAATAGATTGAAGTCAGTTGGTAAATGAGAGGCCAATCATTTCATTTCTCACACTGAACCTCACACATTCCTTTTTCTTTCTCCAAATAAAAGAAAAAATTGAAAATTCATGTTGTCTTTATTGTTCCAGCACATCAACTTTAGTCTCTCACTTATACTTCTTCCTTGTTCCACCTCTACTTCTGGGGTAGGGGATTTTGTAATCCCCAAATTCTATAACAAAACATGCTAGGATCATTCAGGTCCAGAACTTATCTAGCTAAATTCTAATAGTGTTCTTTTGAAAACTAAGTAGCAAATGTACCTACAGTTTATAGTTTATTATCAAGAAGAGAAAGGCACTTAGTTTTTTCTTTTTACATCTGGATCCACCATGAAGTGGATTATTAATAAAGCTATTATTTAGTTATTCTAAGAATCCTTGATTTTCTTCAAAGTTTGTGATTATTTTCTTATGACATTATGGTAAAATAGAACTACAATAATAAAAATTCATCGGATTCCTGTGAGTTTAATTGTGTATTCCTAGCCCCAATAATAATTTCAGCATCTGTCTGAAGTACTAATAATACTAAATCTAGGGCTCTGCGCCAGGCTTCAAACTTGGGTGTGACAACATCATATACCTTTGAGGTTACTTTTAGTCTGCTAGGGATACCCACATTTAAAATCTTGCTACTCAATTTATCATATTCTTTCAGAAGGAATAATAAAGGACAACCAGAGTTTGTAATTTTTTGGAGATAGTTTTGAATGAATGTGCTGGCTTCACTTTCTGATGAGCAAGTACCAGTGTTGAAAACGACAGATGAAAGGTACTTATGCCATCCATCTGCCAAGGCTTTAAGTACAGCTGGTCTATAAAGTGCCTGAGATGAGGCCATCCAAGAGGAAGTAGCAGGAAACCATCCTGAACAATCCTTGTCCGTCTTTTTAAGAGATTGTTCTATCATCATCTGAAGATGGGAAAGGCATAAGACTTCAACTGCACCACCTCCGAGGAAGACCTTCTTCTCTAACAGAGCATGATACAAACGATATGCACAAGTCCAGAAAATATCTTCCTTGGCCTGCATCTGGGCTATGACTGGGCTAGCAAGCACAGCTGTCACCAGAAGGATTCCTTTGGCTTTTAATAAGACCACTATCTTGTTACTCTGTTCTATGGCGTTCAGTTGGCCGGGTCTCCACAAGCTCACATAGGCACCACTCCCCACACAGCCTTCATTTAGTTGTGTAGCATAGACCACCTGCACTGCTCCAGTGACTTCTGCAAAATCCTGCAGTGCATGGTGACTGACATGACCAATGATCAGCAAGTTACTAAGCATACACTTTTCTATTAAATTTTCAGACACAGTTCCTCGAACCATAACTAGATTTACATTTAACTGGATTAATATCTCCAAAACATTTTCCAGCCAGAGTTTCTTTTGATACTGATATGCTGTATCTCCCAAAACAGTTTTAACATTTTCAGGTTCATTAAATCCCAAGTGGTGGTAATTCTCTTTAAAGTCACCATCAATGAGAACTACCCGCAGAGGCTTATTCTGGAGTTCTCTGATTGTAGTTTTATAGCTTATTGATACCAGAGTTAGATAGCCAGAGCAGACACAGGATATGCTTTCAGATATACCTGGTAAGCAGCAAGTGGAAATTTTTGAAACATCAAACTGAAATGGTACCCTACAACTATTTCTAACATGTGCATTCTGATATTGGCATTTCACTGCTGCTTCTACTAATGCCATACTGCTATGATCTCCATGACTCAGACCCACTGCCAGCTGTACCAAATCATTGCACTTATAATCAAAATGAGAGTTTGGAAATCCTTCATTGCTTGACTGATAAGCATCATGTTCTGCCCTATTAAAATGTCTGCTATGGCTTAGTCTTGATTTTCTGGTGTGACTATTTGTAATTATATTGGTTTTTGGAGACTGAGACATAGCTTCATTTTTTTTAGTTAGAGACTGAGTAGTGAAGTAAGAGAGTTTTGAAGATAATCCAGAAGAGCTCCCAGAAGAAAACGTAAGAGTGGATGATTGAGAAGACACATCTTTTTTGTCATGATCTCTTTGTATCCAAGGAACCTCCAGTGGAATCTGCACAAGAGGACTGGGAATGATGGTCAGAGTTCCAAGAAAAGGGTATTTCGTGTCTCTAATGCTGTCAAATATATTACACAGAGGGATCTGAAGAGAAACAACTTCTTCCCTGCAAGACTTTAGGCCTTCTGACATCACTGACACTATGACTGAAATCGGGATGTCTTGCTGAAGGCATTCTAGGGCAGCAACGCTCCAAGCACCAGCAAGAAACAACAAGGTGTTGGTCCCAGTCCCATACACGTTTTTCTGTGACTGCACTGTTTCATAAAGAAGTTGTCCAGCTGAACAAGTTAAATCCAGATTTTCAAGAAGCCTTACTATAGAACAGGTTAATACACTTTCTTGAGATCCTTCACCTATAATAAACTTGGAGGACTTTACTGGGCCTAGGAAACTGCGTCCTGTTTCTGTTAATGATGAAATCTGCTGAAGTCCTATGTGACTCTTTCTGTTTATATTTCTACAGGCCATGACCATAATTCAGTATCTCCCAATGAAATAGAAGTGTCTAACATCTCACACTCATTCAGTGTCAATGTTGGTTAAAAACTGCACAGGACGAGAGGCAATCTGAAAATGGGCTGCTTCACATTGCCTGATCGTAGTGAGCTAAGATCTTGTTGACAGGGCTGTCATGCACAGGTGCTAGGAGCTATCATATACACCTAAGATATGCACTTTGCATTTGCTGGTATGCTGGTCTTTTCCATTGATAAGGATGGATAATTGGACCTTGATTACAATTCAGTGGAATATTCTCTTCTGTAAAGGAAAAGTAAAGACTATGTTTACTCAAATAAATTGCTGGAATAAGAGTAAATGAGCAAAAAAAGATGCTCTACATCCCTATTGATTAGAGAAATGCAAATTAAAACAACTCCAAGATACCACCTTCACACCCATCAGACTGGCAAATATGACCAAAAAGGGAAATGATAAATGTTGGAGTGGGAAAAGTAGGATACCAATACACTGTTGGTGGAACTGTGATCTAATACAACCATTCGGGAGAGAAATATGGAACTGTGCCCAAAGGGCCATAAAAATATGTATACTCTTTGACTGACCAGTACCACTACTGAGTCAGAGATTAGAGTTAGGGGAAAAGGACCTCCATGCACAAAAATATTTATAGCTGCTCTTTTCATGGTGGCAAAGAACTGGAAATTGAAGCAATGTCTATCAATTGGGGAATGGCTAAGCAAATAAAAAACTGAACAATGTAATACACTATTTCATTGTAAGAAATGACAGACAGGATGAGTTCAGAAAAAACCTGGAAAGGCTTATATGAACTGATACAATGTGAAGTGAGTAGAACTAGGAGAACAATGTATACAGTAACAGACATATTATACAATGATTAGCTGTGATGGACAAAACAAGGTTATAAGATAACACCAAGGGACTCATGATTTAAAAAAAAAACAAAAACAAACCTCTATCCACAACTAAAGAAGGAACTGCTGGAGATCAATTTATTTCCTTTGTGAGTTTTTTATTGTATGTGTGATTATATGTCTTCTGTCATGACATGAGAGTTTTGGAAATATATATTGCACAAAAGCACTGGTATAATTTTTATTAGACTATTTGCCACCTCAAAGAGGGCTAAGAGGAGGAAGAGAATCTGGATAGTAAAATGTTAGAAAACAATTGTCAGAATTTCTACATGTAATTGAAAAAAAAAATCTAATAAACATTAAAAACACCTATCTGCACTGGTAGTATGATAGACGTTATTTCTGGCTCCTACAGTGGATAAAGTGGTGAGCTTAAAGTCAGCAAAACACAGGTTCAGATCCAACTTCTGATCTATACTAGCTGTGGGATTTCTAACAAGTTACTTACCTCTCTCTCTATTTACTTCAGCCAGGCAATGCGTCTTACATAGGTTAAGATCTATTAGTGGAGGGAGTTCCCAGACCAGGAATGCCCTAAGCTTCTGAAGTCACAAGATCATGTGTACATTTATGTGTGTAAAATATACTGACCTGCAAAATTATACAGATAACTTCCCAAACTATATTTATACCCGTGTGCCTACACACAGATGCGCATATTTGTGTATACATGAGGCAGCATGGTGTGCTGCCCATGCGCATGTGCATGCCCAGGGTGGGCACCCACACCCACACACGCATAGCACAACCCCTCCCACATACACACAAGCACATATGGCCTAAAGATTAACCCATCATTTAAGAAATGAAGAAAGTGATGTTCAGAGATGTTTTGTGACTTGCCCAAATCAATCAATGAATGCACATTTATTGAACGCCTACTATATACCTGGAAAATGCAGTTAGTAAATAGATTTTAAACCCAGGTCCTCCCTCCGCATTCTACCTCTAACGGTATGGATGCCCTTGGACAAGGGCCTGAATCTTCTGCACCTCGGTTTCCTTCTCGTATGGATACATAGGGGGATGATGAGCAGGAAAAAAAAAAATATATATATATATATATACACACACATATATAAACGTAAGGTGTCCTAAACACGGACAGACACATAGACCCGCACCAACACACGCCTCCCTCACCACACACACCCTCCCCTTTACCTTCCCCCAGTAGCCTGGCAGTCTCCTGCCTCAGGCACCCCATTTCTGCCCGACTGGGTCTCTCCAGAGCTTGGTATGTTTGGGGCACCCACACACAAGCATAGCAACCCGCCCTCTCCCCCACCCCCCCTCGGTCAACGCACGCGCGCCCACACACACACCCTATACGACCGGCGCCTAATGCGAGCTTACTGCCTGGATCCCGGCAGAGTGGAGGGGGCGGCGGTGGGTCCGAGCTCCCACAGCACTGCCCCTTGGCGTCCCAAGCTGGCTTCACCTCCGGACCCCGACAAGACCCAACTCAGCCAAGTCCCCCGGCTCCCGCCGCAGACCACCCGTAGCCAGAACCAAACTGCGCATGTGTCCCGGGGCGGAGCGCCGTCGCTAGGCAACCAGGAGGATTCTTCCTCCCTCCCCTAGTTGGGGCCGGTGGGGAGGGGGCGTGGCGGGGGCAGAGGAACGGTCGTCCGATTGGTCCAGAGCGCGCGGAGAGGGGCGGGACTTAAGAAGAAGCCGTTCTTCCATTGGGTCCGCGAGGTCCTAGCGGGACCGAGGCCTTGACAACCGTTGTGGCGCTGAAGCCAGACGCAGCGGCTGCGGCTGTGGCCGAGGTGCCAGGACTGGAGCGAGTCCCTGTGCGGTCTCCGGAGCCATGGTGAGCCGAGGGAAAGGGGAGGGGAGGCTCTGAAGAGCAAGCAAGGAGAGGAAATGGAGGCATCGGGGGGGGGGGAGGGGAATGGGGAGCACCACGGGGGAAACGGAGGCACAGAGAGAGGTGGGGTGGTTCTCGGATCACGGTAAGAAAGACCCGGTTTGGGGATGGGGGAAATTTCGACGGGCCCACACCTCCCACCTTGGCTAATTTTGGGCATTTTGAATGTGGCCCAGAGAGTATTTCTGAAGGATTCCAGGCGCAGTGTGGGTCTGGGGGTGCTGGAATCAAATCCTGGTTCTGTCCCTGCCTGGGGGTCCTGGAACAGTCCTGGGATCTTTGCTGGCCTCCCTGGGCTGGGCTGTATGTATGTGTACATCATAGCCCCTGTTCACAGAGTAGTTGGATCAGTGAGCTCATTATTGTAGAGTGCTTGCATGGAAGAGAGTGAGGTCAATGCCAGCCACCATGAGCACCATCATCATATCTGGATGCAGTATTGGCCCCCGAGGAAGGGGCTCTGGGGGTTAGCTTGGAGAAGAGAACACTCAGCAGCTTTGGGGCCCCTCTTCACTCTACCTGTTCATGAGCCAGTTTGGGTTTGGGGTTGTGGGACAGATGCAGAGACCCTGAGGTTAGAGTTGGTGGTGCTCTGAGAGGGAGCCAAGGGCTTTACAGGGAGGCCAGAGGGAAGGAGAGACCAGAAGGTGGGGACCACTCTTGGGGGATAGAGAGAGTGTTATGTCAAACTAAAGACAGCCTCTGGAAGCACTGACACATTGGGAAGGGCACCACACAGGTCATTTTGGTGGTAGGGAATGGTGTGAGGCAAGGATGAAGTCATCGGAGAGAGCCTTTTAGACCTGGTGAACAAATAAGCATAAAACAAGAAAATTTGCTGGGGCAGCTCTGGGCCCTGTAGCACTGGAGCAATCAGAGAAAAGCTTAGTGTCCAGTCTGCCCAGAATATAAATCAGTGAAAGCAAATAGTGCCACTGGTCAAAACAGTTTATCTGGGGGCCAAAGAAGTTAGGTTCAAATCCTCCCTCTGATGCTTAATGCCTGAATGAATGGAAGGCCCTTCCTGGGACTCAGTTTCCTTATCTGTGAAATTAAGAGGCTAGAGGTGGTCTATGAGATCCTTTCCTGCCCTAGATCTTCGAACCTAATAACCACTGCTACACTATACCTTGCCCCTCCACTCTGAGCCCATACATGCAGTGACAAGTTTCAGGCCAGGCCCTGTGTGTGGGGAATCTGACCACTTGCCTAAAAAGTGGGGTCAGTCTCCATTTCTTCTCTTGTTTGGCCCAGCTACCTAGGCAAGGACAGAATCACTCCTTTAAAGGTTCAGTGAATCATGAACTCCATCCTCTCCCCAGCACCACATGTTACCTTCAGTGTTGAGCTGCACAGGGCCAGCCTCAAGCACCCAAGTACTGATGGAGCTGCCTGTCAGCCAGAACGGAGCTCTGCTCATAGCCCCAGGCAGCTGATCTTATTACAGTTATCCAAGCTAGAAATGAGGACTTGAGCTACTGTGGTGGCTGGCAAGTGAGAGCAGAGAAGAGTAGGTTCAAGTGAGAAGTGTTAGGAAAAGTGTGTGAATCCTCCTGCAGTGCTGATTCTCCTCCATTTTCATGCTTTTCTCTTCACTGAACTCTTAGCATGCTCTGATGAAGTACATCACTGGTTGAGGGGTGGGGATCAGTATGATGGTGGTTGTAGACCCTCATTTATTTCTCCTAAATGATGAACTATCATGCTAGTGCTTCAAACTCAAGCTACATCTTCCTGAATGTCCAAAAGCTTCTGAGACTAGCATCATATGCTAATACTTAAATGCCTTTGAGTTGGAATCCAGCCCCTACAGTGATTCTTTGGTGATAGAAGATGAGATCCTTAAACTTGATTATTTGTTTGGTTTACAAAGAACCTTGTCTGCTATTAACTCTATTTTTCCTGTATCTCTAGTTAAAAGATTCAGTTTAAACTGCTATGGATTTGTTTTTATAGGCATCTAACTATCGACCGAGTACTGGGCTGCGGAAGAAGCCTAATGTGAAAGTCGAATTGACTGAGGGACAGAAACAAGAAATTAAAGAGGCCTTTGATTTATTTGATGTTGATGGGTCAGGCAGCATTGACGTGAAAGAATTGAAGGTTTTGAAATTTTCTTTCTACCTGGAAATTCTTAAACATTTTTCATTATGTGTAGTGTTGTCCAAATCTACTTTTATTGTTTAAATATATGGGTTTGGTGGAATTCTGACGGCCAATGGAAACTTTTTCTTTAATGTATACAGCCTTCCTGGATGCTCTTTGACATTATTGTCCTATTTCACAGGTGAGAACAACTTAGCCAGTCAGCGCAATGATTTCTGCTCAAATCCTGCTGTGTAAATTAGTGGCAGCCTATGACTAGAATCAAAAGTCAACTGATTTTTTAATCTTGGGCAGGATCTAACCTGATGATGAGATGTGGTGGCTGTAGCTAGGCTAGTAGTCCTCAGTTAAACAGTCCAGCCCCAGACTCCACCACTCAATCTTTTCCAGCTTAGTAGAACATAGCAATGCATTCAAGGAGCCAGGCTGAGCATTTGGACAAGAAGGCAGGCTCACTCATTGCCAGGTAAAATCTAACATGATGAATTTTTGGCGATGACCACTCTTGAGAACCATCCCTCAGTCTCTGGAGGGATTGTCATCATCTACTTGGGTGAAGGTAGTATCTACTTGATAAAATGACTGAGAAGTATGTTAGATCTGCAAGACCACATTGAGTGGACACCTGTCATCTATGAGGAATCTCTTTTTTAAAAGAGTAAAGTTAGTAATTTCAAATCAGGAACAACAGTTGCTAATTTCAAAAAGATAAAAATGATTTAATGCATAGTCTTTTGTTTCTCATTTCAGATTGCAATGCGTGCATTAGGGTTCGAACCAAAGAAAGAAGAAATTAAAAAAATGATAGCAGAGATTGACAAAGAAGGATTTGGCACTATTAACTTTGAAGACTTTTTTGCCATGATGAGTGTGAAAATGGTATGGTATTTTTACTTTTCTTTTTAGAATAAGAAATGAAAACAAAAATTGCTCTAGAATAACTTCAATCATAACTTTTTAATCAGTGGTATAACAAGTAAATCTAAGCTTGTTTAGAAGTAATACATTTGAGAAGGAGTCCTTGGGGGTAGCCTAACATAGTAGCCACATGGGGCTCAACCTCCCATTCCAGGATGGCTTTTATAGGAGGGTAGTCAATTAAGTATTTATTTCCACAAGGAAGGGATAGTTCATCAAGTGGGCACTTCCTTGATTCACTGTGCTGGTTTACCCCTACATATCACCGTTTCTTCCCTGGCTGAGATGACTCTCCTCCTGGGTGGCCAGGGCAAACACTGTCGGCTCTGCCCTGAACCTCAGATCTTCCTGTTTCCTCTGGAGCCTCAACATCTCTTCCCTGTTTTTACATCTTCAGTCTGGCCTCCCCACAGACTCTTTCCCCCATCTACAAACACCCTTAGCTTTCCACTATTAATAAAAACAAAGCCAACCAGACTCCCCTCCTTTGTCCTTCCCCCTGCTTCTTCCCTTTCTCTCTGCCCTTGTTTCCATCCACACTAGATGCCTCTGATTCCTCATAGCTTCCTTGCTCTTCAGGCCCTTGTGATCTTCCATTCCCCAGGCCCTACCAGTGACCTCCAGATTAGCAAATCTGATGACCTTTCTTAGCTATAGGGAGTAGTTTGGCACCATCCACTCCTTTCCTTGTTACACTGGGACCTTCTTTCTCAGCTGGATCCTGCCCTACCTCTTTAACTACTCCTTCTGTCTCCTTTGCTGCCTGTGTTATCTCTTGTTTTCAAGTTAACCAGCATTTTCTTTCCCTCCTACCACCTACCATTGAAAAAGGAGAAGAAAAACAAAACTCCTGTAACAAACTCTCGATGTTGTCATCCCCCACAAATGTTCCATTTCCATATTTCTGAACTCTCCTAGCTGCTCATAATTGCTGTCATTCTACCTCTCCCTCTGAGGCCTTGCAACCCCCAACTCTATTTTTCATCATCACCAAAGCCTCCGGCCCTCAGTTCTGTCCTACATCATCACCCTGCACTGGCTACACTCTCCTCCCTTCCTCATCTTGACTCCTTGGTGAAAGGGTTGGCCTAGATAGAGGTTGTCCTCTCCCCTTGGATCCCTGGTTTCTTTCTCCTGTCCCTGATCTCACCTGGCAACTCTGGCTCAGTCCCACTTTCTACTGACTTTGTTCCTATTCAAAGAAGGATCAGTAAGAAACCAGTCAAGTTCCAATTAGAGTTAATCCATTTGTTTTCACGTCTAATCATCCCTATTAGATATCAAGCTCCTTGAGCATAGGTCTAGATTAAAGGGTGTCTATAGCCTGAATCTGATTAAAAATATGTAGATAATATTCCACCTAAAAATGAAGTCAGTAGAGAGCCTCAGTGATCTTTATGGAGATCTGAGTGACTTCTATTTCTCCTTGAGTTTGACCCCGATGGCCTACCCCTTATTTGTCTTTCTAGATACCCTGTGATCTAGCCCAGGATCTCAAGCATCAGGCAGTTTTTCAGCAGACACTGATTTAGTGCTCACTAGGTGCCAGGCTTTCTGCTAAGAGAAAAAGCAAAAAGAATTCATGCCTTCAAAGGCTTCCATTTTGCCAGAGGAGACCAGACAGATAAACACAAGAAGGGACATACATAGGTTATGGTAATCTCGGTGGGGAAGGCCTGAGCAGCCAGGGAGGAGGGAAAGGTTCAAAGGCCTCCTGCAGAAGGTGGTTCTTGCTCTGAGTCTTGAAGGAAGCTAGGGCTTCTTAAGCTGAAGAGAAGAGAGAGATTCTAGGCTCAGAGGATGGCCAGGGAAAAGGTATCAGAATGAGGAGATGGAGTATTACTGGACTACAGATTGTGGGATGGACCATGATGTGTCAAGAAGGGCCAGGTACTGAAGAGTTCTAAATGCAAAACCAAGGATTCTTGAGGTAATAGAGAGCCACCAGAGTTTACTGACTAGGAGTGACACAGTGAAGTGGCACTTTATTTTTTTCCCTTTTATTTAAATTTATTTCATCAATTTAGAACATTATTCCTTGGTTACAATAATCACATTATTTCCCTCCTTCCCCTGCACCCACCCTTCCTGCAGCTGATGCACAATTTCATTTGGTATTACTTGTGTCCTTAATCAGAACCCATTTCCATGTTGTTGCTGTTTGCACTAGGATGTTCCTTTAGAGTCTACATCCCCAACCATATCCCCTCAACCCATGTACTCAAGCAGTTGTTTTTCTTCCATGTTTCTGCTCCCACAGTTTTTCCTCTGGATGTGGATAGTGTTCTTTCTCATTGATCCCTCCAGGTTGTTCAGGATCACTGCACTGACACTAATGGAGAAGTCCATTATGTTCAATTGTACCACAGTGTGTCAGTCTCTGTGTACAATGTTCTCCTGGTTCTGCTCCTCTCGCTCTGCATTACTTCCTGGAGGTTGTTCCAGTCTCCATGGAACTTCTCCACTTTATTATTCCTTTGAGCACAATAGTATTCCATCACCAACATATACCACAATTTGTTCAGCCATTCCCCAATTGATGGGCATCCCCTCGTTTTCCAATTTTTGGCCACCACAAAGAGCGCAGCTGTGAATATTCTTGTACAAGTCTTTTTCCTAATGATCTCTTTGGGGTACAAGCCCAGCAGTGCTATGGCTGGATCAAAGGGCAGACAGTCTTTTATCACCCTTTGGGCATAGTTCCAAATTGCCCTCCAGAATGGTTGGATCAATTCACATCAGGTGGCACTTTTTTAGATCATTGGATATCTCTGGGAGAATTGATTTGATTCAGGGGAATTGAGTAATTAGAAGGCTGCTGGAATAGTCTAGGAAAGAGGTGATAAGGGCCTGAATTAGGGTGAGTGGGGACATGATCATTGTTCAGTTTCAGTTGTGTCTGTCTCTTCATGACCCCATTTGGCATTTTCTTGGCAAAGATACTGAAGTGGTTGGCCATTTTCTTCTCCAGCTCATTTGACAGATGAGGAAACTGAGGCAAATGGGGTTAAGAAACTTGTCCAGGGTCACACAGTGAAGTGTCTGAGGCCAGATTTGAATTCAGAGAATGAATTTTCCTATCTCCATACCTGGCACTATATCCACGCCACCTAGAAAGGACATGTTTTCAGAATTGATTGGATTTGTGGAAT
Organism: Monodelphis domestica; assembly: GCF_027887165.1. Classification (NCBI taxonomy): domain Eukaryota; kingdom Metazoa; phylum Chordata; class Mammalia; order Didelphimorphia; family Didelphidae; genus Monodelphis; species Monodelphis domestica. Next base: position 303,693,450 of record NC_077232.1, on the reverse strand, counting down.
GAGTCTGAGGAATCAAGGATGACAATAAAGTTGAAAATCTGGGTACCTTTGACAGAGGAATAGGGAAGCTTGAGAGGCTTGGTTTGGGGAAAAGAGAATGAATTCTTCTTTGGATATGCTGAGGATATTGTTGGAATCTTTGAGGAGAAAGGGGTGGAAAGACAGAGAAGGGAAGTGGGAAATGACTGTTTGCAGGACACAGTGTATTTTGTACCAGGAAGTGGTGTTGCACAGACAGTCTGGGGCTTTCTGGGATAGGTGGAGGGATTCAGAATAGACCAAACTGGGAAGTAGTAGACATTGATCAGCCAGATAGAGGAGCGGTCTGCAAACTTCTTCATCCCACCCCACAGCAAGCAAAGAATGATGGGCTGGGTGGAATGAGCACTCTCTCCTCATGCTAAGATGACAAACTGCCCCAGAGTAAAGTAGGAATCCTGTGAATTAATAATGAGAGCATTAATGCTTAACCATTCCCCTAGTGCCTTTCGAAGCTGTTACTCTAGGCACCCATCCTCCACGAGCTAGGTCTCAGTCTTCTGTAGGCCAGGCCCTAGGGGAGCGACTCTCATGGCAGCAGGAAATGGTCAGCCCCCACTCCCCTCCAGCACTCTGCCTAGCATGGCGTGGGCATGGGCATGGGCCAGGCTCAGGCTGCTGCATGGGACCCCTGGGAAAGGGAGGGGGCCAAACTGGTAGGACATCTGAGAGTGTTGTAAGATGCTTTGTGCTTGGGGGAGCCTGACAGAGTCCCATGGAAAAGCAAAGACAGATGCCACCATTGTTCTGGTGACGTGGACCTACATTTGACTTTTTGGTTTGGTTTTTTTAAAGAGTGAAAAGGATGAAAAAGAAGAAATTTTGAAGGCCTTCAAATTATTTGATGATGATTGCACAGGAGGTATCACTCTCAAAAACATTAAGAGGGTCGCTAAGGAACTGGGAGAAAACTTATCAGATGATGAGCTTCAGGTAAATGGGGTTTCTTTCACCAGCCCTAGAGCCTTCATTGGAAATCAAAGCCTCGGGACAGTGTGCCTTTGTCTGGGAAGATGACTTAGAGAAGGAGAGGAGGCCGTGCAGGAGGTTCTTTGAGAGGAGATGCCCAGTTTAGGAAGTGTGTGCTTCTCCAGAGGTTCAAATGCTCTAGAAAATGACTGTGTGGAAGAGGCAACACAGCCTAATGGGTGGGGAGCTTCCTTTGATGCCAGCAAGACCCAGGTTCGAGTCCCATGCTTGTGCACCAGTGCCAGAGCCAGACGGCTTCCAGAAAGTTGCAGAGAAGCTGCCCAGCTACCCTGGTGAAAGGAGTTTCCTCCTCCTGTATAGGCCCCATCCCCCAGGTCCACAAAAAGGGGAACTCGTGCCTAAGGGGGCAGCTCCTCTAGAAGCCCATCTGAGAGGCCTGGGAGTTGTGGCCAGCCTGCCCATGTCCCCTGGGAGAGTAGAGGCCTTCTCAAAGCTCCACTCTCTAGAGGAATCCCAATCCCGATGCAGGAATGGCAGAGGTTCTGCCCCCAGTATAAATGCTCTCTCAGGGCATTAGTGAGCCTAGAGGGAGGGAGGATGGATGGGTGAGTGTGTGTGTATCCCATGAGCCGGTGCTCTTTCCTAAGAGGAGAAAGGAGAAAAGGCCCAGCTCACAGGGCTGCTGGGGCCGTGGCAACGATGACTAGCCACAAAGGGGAGCCAGAGAGCCAAGTTGTGAAGCATAGTGGAACCCCCGAGCAGACCCAACGATCAACAGTTCAGATTTTGCCATTAAGCCTTTGTTCCACAGGAAATGCTGGATGAAGCTGATCGCGATGGAGACGGAGAAATAAATGAGCAAGAGTTTTTGAGGATGATGAAAAAAACCACCCTCTATTAAGGCAAATGCGCCCATCCCTTTGTTTCTCAGAGGTTGTTTCATTCTATAATTTCCACCCTAACTGTTTGCCGCCCCGGTTTTTAGATTATTCGAGTAGTGTTTTACCATTGTGGCCAGCTCTGGAGGCAGGAGAGGACTGGCTTCCATGAACCTGGCCTGGCTCTCAAGCAGAACACTAATTCATTGCCTTGCAAAGCCCAGGTGAAGATTCAAAGCTTTTTCTCATCACTGATCCACGGCTCTAAGGGCTAAAAGGCCAGGAACAATTTCCAAGCAAAATTCCAAAACAATAAATGGACCGTGACTTATTTTCCTTTGCACAAACTGAAAAGTAGACAGTGAACTTTTTGCTCTCATTAAAATCGTTGTTCATTTGTATACAGTGTGAAATAAAGCTATATTGCAAGGATACGCTTCTCACGCGCGTTTGCTTAGTCATGCGCTTTCTCTGTTGGAATAAAAGTAGCCCCAGCAGCCCTTCCTCACACTTAGAGACGATAAAGAACCTTGGACCTAATCTAGTCAAATCTTCTGCTTACCCCCAGAGGAGATAATTGACTGTGCCAGGGCCTCACAGCTAGTTAATTGGCATACATTGGTTAAGCCTTTACTACATGGGAGGCACTCTGTTAAGTGCTGGGGATGCCAAGAGGTGAAGGCAGCGAATGACTACCATCCGTCTCCACGACGTCCAAGTTCATAGAGCTTAACTTTTCCAAACCGTTTTCAGTATGTAAATTGCTTTCAGATCTGACGCTTTCCACACTCATTGTTTAGCTTGGCCAGTTTTTTTCTCAGTGATTTATATTGACTGTTGCCAGGTGGTGCTGTCCTCTGTTCACAGAGTGCCAAGAAGAGAATGTAAAGTAGTAGAAATTAGGCTGGAGAGCTTGAGTTCAAATTCTGACTCTGATTCATAGCCAGCTTGACTTTGGATGTGTGGCCTCATTTCACCTTTCTTTTTTTTTCTTTTTTTAAACCTTTACCTTCTGTCTTACAAGGGCTAGAAAGTGTCTGAGGCCAGATTTGAACCCAGGACCTCCTGTCTCTAGGCCTGGCTCTCAATCCACTGAGCTACCCAGCTGCCCTCCTCTGACCTTCCTTGGAGTTCTGAGATCCAAATAGCAAGGCCTGGAACCCTAAGGGCAGTTGAGATGAAAGAACTTCTCAAGTCTAAAGCAAGGTAATTTGGGGCCCTCCTGAATGGAGTGTGAGCCCACACACTATAGATCTGGATTGGAATTCCACCGTAGTTGGATACTTTTCAGGATGTGATGGGGGTGAATAGCTTCATTTCTCCATCTGTAAAATACCCTCATCGCAGGGTTCTTTTGAAGAAAAGTGGCTCTCAAAGGGATTGTCATGGCAGCATGGCCTGGTGGCTAGAGACTTGGCCTCTGAGCAGGAAGAGTTCCAAAGCCCCCGGGCACATCTTGGCCTTGTAACCCTGGGCAAGTCCTACTCCTGGGGATCTAGGCACTCCAACCTCGCCTGTGACTTCATAGAGGTGAGGCTAGGTGGACAGCCAGGTCCCAACGAGTGTGAATGATGAGCCCCATGGTCAGAAACAGAATTCTCACACATGATCCCAAGCTTCCACTGGGCCCCAATTTGCCTGTCTAGACTTCGGAAGTTATATTTGCACTAGGACTGCCCATGTGGCCCAAGGCTTATTACTTGGAAACATGTACACCTACATCCTGTGATTTCATTACTATGGGGGACTGCCAGTGTAGAAACATCCTCCCTTGGTGTAGTTTGGCTACTCATTTGCAGTTTATGGTCTTAGTTGCCTGGCCCTGGGACTTAGACATGCTCCCATAGCTTATAGCAGAGGCAGGACTTGAACACGGGACCCCGAGTCCTCGATGACCCACTACATGTTAGCCACACACCGCGTCTCCTGCACACAATTTCTGGGTGACCGTGGTGCACCCCTTTCCAGAGGGTCTCGGACACATCTGCTGCCTCCATCCTAGCCCTTGCAAGCATTGCATTTCTACATCTTGGGATCCTCTTGAGCTCTCAGAAGGCGTTGCTGGAGGATGAACGCCCCAAGCCATGCCTTGCCATTGTTGCGCCTGCTAGGACATTGAGCAGAGACGTCGTCACATCACCACTCACAACTGACTGCAGTGGTTAAGATGGAGCAGCATTGGAGAAGAGCATGTGCCGTCTTCTGTAAGTGCTGTTCAAGTCCAGGCTGGGTCAGCTGTGGCAAGGCGCGAGATGATTCATTCAGTCATTCAGTTATGTTCAGCTTTCCCTGACCCTGTGGACCACAGCTATCCAGGGGGTTTTCTTGGCAAAGATCTGGAGTGGTTTGCCGTTTCTGTCTCCAGTGGGTCCGGTGGATTCTTTCATCAGGCAATCAGAGATGAAGTGACTTGCCCAGGGTCACACAGCTAAGATGTACCCGAGGCTGGATTTGAACTCAAGTCTTGCTGACTCCAGGCCTGGCACTCTAACCACTGAACCACCAAGCTGCTCCAGTTGAACACAGAGTAACATGCCTGACAAGTCCTATTAGTTCCCTCTAATAATCCATTTTATAGATTCTACAGGGTTAGGTCAGAATGATCAGAATTAGACTGGAAAGGACTTCAACAGCCATCTAGCCTAACCCAAGGAATCAATCTTTTATACCAAACATGGCTGACGAGTGGCCGTTCATCTCTGCTTGAAAACCTTCAAGGACGTGGAACCCACCATCTCCTAAGGAAAATCGTTCCATCAGAGAATTCTAGCTGTTAGCAAATTGTTCCTGACAGTGAGCCTCAATTTGAATTTCCCCCTTTGCTTCTGGAGTCAGAGGGAACAAGCCCAACGTTCTGTTCCATGTTATAGTCCATCAAATACTTGAACCCAGCCCTCGTGTTCCCCGAGTCGGCTCTCGGCTTGCCGACCCTCCCACCGATGCTGCCGGCCTCCTGTAGATGGATGCCCTCCAGCTGATCGATGGCCGCCCCATGCTGCAATACCCAGAGCTGAATAGAGCACTTCAGATGTGGTCAGAGTACAGAAGAACCCTTACTTCCTTATTCCTGGAAGCTAGGCCTCTTCTAAAGCAGTGCCAAAATGCATAGGCTTTTTGAGCGGCCACATCACACTGCTAACTCATGGCACTCGCCATAGAAATGGTTGGCTCTCTCTCAACAAGTGGCTGTCTAACCACATCTCCCCCAACCTGATTATACCTTCGTCTTGTTAGAAACAGGCTAAATTCTTAGCCTCTCAAGGCGTTGGAGACCAATTCTGACAGTGATCCCTCCCCCCAGCTCTGGAGCCCTCTAAATCTTCCTTGAAGGTGCAAATGAAAATGTTAAAAAACACAAGACCAAGCCCAGATCCCTGGGGCAGGCTACTGGAAACTTCTGTTAAGATGCCACTGAGCCATTGATGACTATACTTCATGTCCAGTCCGTCCAACTCCTCCAAGTCCAGATTCTAGTAACAGGCTTTCTAGTATGCATTTCTTCATTTTCCCCTCCCCCAGAATAGTAGGACATCTTGTTAGATGTTTTGCTACAATCTAGGCAAACTACTCACAGCATTCATCTTTTCTAGTGACTGTTGGAAAATGAAGACGCTAGTCTGGCATGGAGTGTAGCTGATGAAGCCATGATGGCTTTTTAAATGTCAGTGTTGCTTCTAGTTCTACCTCCAATGGTAGTTACCCAACACTCGCTAGGTTCCCTCGGGTAGTCTCACTCATCTTCCCACCATCTCTGAAGCTTCTCCAACACATCCCTGAGAAGACAAAAGCACACCTTTGTCTTCTGAAAATGAGGTCAACAAATGGCGATCTCAGTAGTCTTCAGCAGTGTGTAATCCAACAGGACTTTCTTTTCCCTTTCTTCTTTGTCCCTTCCTAAAGAGCATCTATGGCTATACCCCGTTATTCCTTAGATTCGGAGCCACTATTTCCTTCCTTCCTTGGAGCGTCCAGCTTCCCCTTGACAGGAAAAATATTTCATCTATTAACTCCAATGTTTCAGTGCTCATTTTTTCACCTCTAGACATCAAATATAATAGCATGTATGTACTTGAAGGAATAATTAATCAAATTAGAGGGAGATATAGAGAGCAAAACTATAATAGCTGGACACCCAATCACGCCCCTCTCAATTCTAAACAAATCTAACAAAAAATAAATAAGAAATAGATTAAGGAACTGAAGGGAATCTCCAAAAAAACAGATATGATAGCTCTATGAAGATTACTAACTACAAAGGATTTCAGTTGGCTGTGCATTTATAAAGATTGACCACATGCTATGACATCAGAATATATAGATCTGGAATTATTCCTTGTTGTGATGACAAGAAAAATGTCATGGGAATAAACAAAGAGAAAAGAGAATTATTGCTTTTTCTGGATAATGGGTGGCTTACTTAGAGAATCTTAAAGATTTAGCCAGGCACAAAATTGACAATGATAATTAGAACAGGAAGAGTGAAAATGATGAAAACTTTAGACCAATTTCCCTAACAAATATTGATACAAAAAATTTTAAGTAGAATACTAGCCAGGACATCACTACACTATCAAAAGGATTATATACTATGATCAGGGGAGATTTATACTAGGAATGCAGGGATAGTTCAATAGGAAAACCATGAGCAAAATTGACCACAACAATAGCAAAATCAACAGAAATCATATAATTATATCAATATCCATGCCCAAAAAGCTTTTGATAGAATACAACATCCACTCCTCTTTTTAAAAAATACACTAGAAAGCATAGAAATAAATAGAGCTTTCCTTAGAACAAAAAGCAGTATCTATCTAAAACTACCAGCAAAGATTATCTGTAAAGAAGCCTTCCCAACAAGACCAAGAATGAAGCAAGGATGACTATTATCAACCTCTATTATTCAATATTGTACTAGAAATGTTGGCTATACTAACCAGAAGAGAAAAAGAGAAGGAATTAGAATAACCAAAGAGGAAACGAAATAATTACTTTTTGCAGATATGATGGTACACTTCAAGAATCCTGGAAAATCAACTGAAAAACTAGTTGAAATAATTAACAACTTTTGCAAAGTTGCAGGATATGAAATAAACCCACATAAATCACCTATATCTATATCTATCTATATACATCTATCTATCTATCTATCTATCTATCTATCTATCTATCTATCTATCTATCTATCTATCTATCCAACAAAGCCCAGCAGCAAGAGATGGATAAATCCCATTTAAGATAGCTATAGACAATATAAAATACCTAGGGGTCCACTTGCCAAGATAAACTCTATACACAATTACAAAATGTTTTTCACACAAAGTCAGATCTGACCAACTGGAAAAATATTCATTGTTCCCGGGTTGGTCAAATCAATATAATATGACAATCCTTCCTAAATTAATTTGCTTATTCAGTATCATGCCAATTAAACAACCAAAAGTTTTAGAGCTAGAAAAAAATGATAAATTCATCTGGAAGAATAAAAGGTTGAGAACATCAAAGGAATTTATGAAAAATGTGAAGGAAAGTAACCTAGTTGTAACAGATCTCAACTTGTATTATAGTGATAATCATCAAAATAATTCACTACTGGATAAGAAATTGAGTGGTGGATCAGGGGAACATATTAAATACATATTATACAATAGTAACTGACTGAAGTAACCCAGTATTTGATAAACCCAAAGAGCTAAGCTTTTAGGTTGAGAATTTAGTGTTTGGGGGGAAAAAAACTTCTGGGGAAATTAGAAAACAGTATAGCAGAAACTAGTTATAGACCAACATCTCACAATTTATACCAAGATAATGTCAAAATGGGTGTATGATTTAGACATACAGGGTAATATACTGCCAGATCTACAGATAATGGGAGAATTTATGATCAAATTATAAGATGTAAAACAGATAATATGATTATATTACATTGAAAAGGTTTTGCACAAGCAAAATCAATGCAAGCAAGATTGGAAACCAGGAAGGAAAGCAGAAAGGAAAAGGAAAGGAAAGCAGGAAAGAAAGCTGAGGAGAAAATTTTTCACATAATATTTCTGATAAGGGTCTCATTGCTCAAATAGATGGAGAAATGGGACAAATATATAAGAATACAAGTTATTCCCCAACTGATAATGGTCAAAGATTATGAATAGATAGTTTTCAGATGAAGAAATCAAAGCTATCTATAATCATATGAAAAAATGTTCTAAATCACTATCAATTAATTAGAGAAATGCAAATTAAAGTAAATCTCTGGTACCACCTTACACCTATCAGATTGGTTAATATGAGATTAAAGGGAAATGACATGTTAAAGGAGATGTGGGAAAATTGGGACACCAATGCACAATAAATAGACTTGTGAACTATTCTCACCATTTTAGAGAGCAATTTTGAACTATGCCCAAAGGGCTACAAAACTGTGCCTACCCTTTGATCTAGAAATACCACTGCTAGTTCTGTATCTCAAACAAATTTTTAGAAAGGGGAAGGAAAGGACCTATTTGAACAAAAATATTTATAGCAATTCTTTTTGTGGTGGCAAACTATTAGAAATTGGAGGGTTAGCTATCAATAGGGGAATGGCTAAACAAGTTGTAGTATACATAATGGAATACTATTGTGCTAAAAGAAATGACTAGCAGAATTATTTCAGAACAACCTGGAAAGAATTAAGTGAACTGATGCAAAGTGAAGTGAGCAGACCCAGTAGAACATTGTACACAGTAACAGCAATATTGTGTGATGATCAACTGTGAATGACAGTTATTCTGAGCAATATAATGCTCTAAGACAATTCCAAATGACTCATGCTATCCATCTTTAGAGAAAAAGTTGACAGTCTGAATTCAGACTGAAGCATACTATTTTTCACTTAGTTTTCTTTTGTGGGCTTTTTTTTTTTTAGCATATATATTCTTCTTTAACATGGCCAATATGGAAATATTGTTTACCAAGTCAAATTACCTACCATCTCTGGAAGGGGTTTAGGGAAGGAGGAAGAGGGAGAATTTGGAACTCAAAATTTTAGAATAGGAATATTAAAAATTGATTTTACATGTAATTAGGAAAAAACAAAATGTTATATAAAAATGTTCAGCCAAAAATTAATAGACAAAACTACTAACTTCAGTAAAGAATCAGAATAGAGGATAAGCCCACAAAATCATGTCTTTCTGCATATTACCAACAAAACTCAATAAGGAAAGATAACAAAATAAACAATTCTGTAAAATTTACAAACCATCTGAAACACTTTGGCAAAACATGCAGAAAAATGATATTAATATAATTATAAAACATTCTTTAAAGAAATGTAGACAGGCTTAAGTACTTGGAGAGACAATAATTGCTCATGTTTAGGCAGGGTTAACATCATAAACATGATAGTATTTACTTCCTAAATTAATTGAGAAATTCAATGTCATGCTAATCAAACTACCAGAGGGTTGCTTTGTAGAATAAGAAGGAATAATAACAGAATTCTCTGAGAGAACAGATGGTCAAGAATCTCAAGAGAAATAATGGGGGGGGGGAAGGGGGAGGAAAGGAGCCAAGTAGTACCAGATCTCTCATGATCCTGCAGAGGAATAATTAACAAAACAGTTTGGCACTGTTTAAAAAATAGAAATTGCTCACTAGAACAGTCATGACTGCTTAATTAAGCCAACCATAATAGCATAAGCTCGTGTGTTCTATCGCAATGAGATCAAGAAGCACGCTTATTTACAGATAGTTAGTTGGCCCAGTGCATAGAGTGCCAGAGCTGGAGTCCAGGACCTGCATCTCTATTTGCATCCAACCTAGTGAGAGGAAGACTGTTAAACTTGTACTTTGTGGAAGGCGTAGGAAGAGACTAACCTTTGCCAGTCCAGGTGGGAGGTGATGACGGCCTGCACCAGGGTGGGGGCAGTGGCAGAGGAGAGAAGGAGCAGAATTCAAGAAATGCTGCAAAGGCATTAGCAACAAAGTGGATGTGGAGGGAGTTGAGGATGCCACTTAGCCTGTTAGCCTGAGTGACTGGCAGGATGACGACGGTGCCCTCCTTGGTAATAGGGAGTTTGAAAAGGGGGAGGGTTTCAGGGAAAAGCTTGTGAGTTCCTTCTTGCATATGCTGAGTTTAAGATGTCTAAGCCAGTTTGAAATGTCTTTAGGCAGTTGGAATGGATGGAGAAAGTATTTATGAAGTTCTTACTATATGAGAAGCCCCAGGCTTTAGTCACAGGACAGTAAGATGATGCTTGTCTCAAGGAGCTCGCATCCTAAAGGGGAAGATTTCAGCTGCAAGTTTGATGGGGAGGTCCTCTAGTCCTCAGGGTGAAGCAGCAAAGCAAATGGCAACAATTCCTTAAGCTTGGAGAGATTAGGGTTAGACAAGTGGATCTGATGCTCTTTGGCACAGAGATGTTGGTGAGTGGTACGAGTCCATGAGAATTGATGAGATGGCCAAGTTAAAAATGGCACAGAGACTAGGAGAAAAAACACTATCCACAAGCAGAGGACAAACTGTGGGAGTAGAAACACCGAGGAAAAGCAACTGCCTGACTACAGCGGTTGAGGGGACATGACAGAGGAGAGACTCTAAACGAAACTCTAATGCAAATACTATCAACATAGCAATGGGTTCGAATCAAGAACACATGTGATACCCAGTGGAATTGTCGGCTACGGGGGGTGGGAGGGAGGAAAAGAAAATGATCTTTGTCTTTAATGAATAATGCATGGAAATGATCAAATAAAATACTATTAAAAAAATGGCACAGAGAGAGAAAAGAAGAGGGCTTAGGACATCCATGGTGAGCAGACATGACCAGCATGGAGATCTAGCAAGGGACTGAGAAGTAACAGTCAGAGAGAGAAGAAGAACCAAGAGAGAATGGACTCCCCGAAGCCTAAAGTAGGAAGGAAAGAATGAACAACAGGGTCTCAGGCTACAGAGACATCGAGAAGAAAGCAGTGCACAATGGAAGCCAGATTGCAGAATAAAGAATAGAGTAAGAGGAAAGGAAGCAAAGGTATCCCTTACAGATGTTCTTCTCACGCAGTTTTATCCATAAAAGAGGGGAGAAATATAGCATGGTAGTTGTTGGGACTGGAAGGATCAGGCAAGGTCCACAGCACAAACATCATTTTAAAAACTCTTACTAGTAAGCCATTCTGGCTGAAGCAGGGAGACCTCACCCCAACCCCCAACACACATACCGAAGAACTGACAGGCAGGGATGTGTGACCAAAAAATCACCCCCCTCTACTGCTGCCACCACTCCCAAAGATCATAATGGAGACAGCCCAGAAGCCAAGAGCTCGCACCCATGGGTCCTGCTTCCATCCCACTTCTCTTGCCCTTCCAGTCAAAAGACAGTAAAGTCAACCCTTATGGAGACATGGCCTGGCAATGTTGCTGCAGGTGCTGCCACTTCCCATCCCCGCCTCAGTGGCTATGGTCACCGAAGGCTTGAAACAGAGGGCTCTCAACACCAAAGACTAGCCAAGTGCTCAAATCAGAAATGGATGTGGTTTTTTCAGTGTAAAGGACATTAGAGGTACAACCAACTGCTTTATTGAAGCCTTCCTAAAGATCATAGGATCGTTCCATCCAACTTATAGCTGAACCCACTACATATATTGTCTTTGAATGTCCTTGAGGTTAGAGACTATCTTACTTTTCTGTTTTACTGCATTACTTGGTACAAGATTCATTCATTTACTTAATCACCCCATTATCATAGATTTAGGGCTAGAAAGGATTGTAGAGGCCAACAAGTCCAAATTTTAAACATGAGGAAACTGAGGTTCAGCAGGAGACCAAGTGACTTTGCCCAGACTTAGACAGCTCCCAAGTGTCTGAGACAGGATTGGAACCCAGGTCTACTTCACTCCAAGTCACTGGGCTTAGCTGAGTCTTAGCTCAGGGCAGGGAGGGAAGAGCCAAAGGATGCTCATTACAAGGGGATGTAGTTGCTCTTCTTTCATTTACTTGGCAATATGGCAGCCTCTGGCAGATTTCACTGGGGTCAACTCAACTTTTTTTGAGATTGATTAGAGATAGTGAGCTTCGAGATGGCAGGGGTATCTTTTCCTTTTCTTTGGTCCCTAAGGCCTAGCACAGTACCTGGCCCAGAGAAGGTGCTTAATAAATGTTTATTGAGTGACTGATTTATTGACTAAGAGATTGACTGATCTCTGTTATGACTCAGTAATGTCAAAGACTGAGAAGCAGGTTGTGTGGCAGAGAAGAAAGAGATCTTGCAGTTCGTTAGGAGATCTGGGTACCAATCCCAGCTCAGGCACTTACTAGATTCATGACATTGGCCAATTCATATGCCCTCTATGCGCCTCAGCTTCCCCATCTGTAAAATGGTAGTAATCATATACTACTTTTTTTAGAGTGTTGTGAGGAAATTACATTGTAAACTGAGCAGTACTATAAGAATGTGAACAGCTGTGTGATTAGTGGGTTGGGGTGTGTGTGGTGGAAGTCGTATCAGAAAGTAGGAAGGGTTGGAATTAGGAGAATTCCTCTCAGTTCCTTTTTTCTGCCCACCAAACATTTCTAACTTGTCTGAGGGAAAGGGGAAGGGACAAACACAAAGTAAGTGCCATCCACGTGCCAGGCACTGTGCTAAGACCTTTTCAAATATGATTTCATTATTTGAGGAGTTACTGATTCCCACCTGTCTCTCTCTCTCTTTTTTTCCACATGGGGAAGATATGATCCACTTCCAAGTGTTAGGCAAATTACTGTGCTTTTGTTTTGCTTTTTAGAAATCTACTTTCCCCGCTAGAAGGTGTGAAAACACAAGTAATGTTATGGTCATGCTAGAAGGTCCGCCAAAAACTCAGCTATGTCCAAACTCATTAGGTTTAAGAATATGAATCAAAAATTGGTTTAATTATGTTTGTTCTGAACAGCAAGCCTCTCTTCACTAAAAGGATTTCCTTGTTTGGCCAAATAAGAAAAGCACCCATTTGTCTTTGTTATAAAATCTTCCTTTTCTTTCATCCTAGTCATTTCAGTAGAAGCAGAGACTGAGATGATTGCGTGGAGTTGTGGCAGGTTTCTGGTAATCATACACCTACACATTGGGCCTGCAGGAAGTACATGGTCCTTACTCTGGGCCTACGAAACAAGCAGCTTCCAACCTGATGAGTCACACAAGAATCCTGGCTGTTGTGTTACTCAACAGAATTCTGAAAGCTAACCGACCAACCAACACACAATTTATGGATCCTGCCTTGAGGTCTGCAACTCCCAAGGTCTTAGAAAAAGAGATGGAGGTAATAGAGAAGAGAGGTAGAGAAAGAAAGATGGTGGGCAGGGCCCCCATCTGGTCCTCTCTTCTCTCTCCTGTCTCCACTCTTTCCTTTGCTGCTCTCATCAATGCCTCATGGATCATCTCCTGTGGTATGCTGGTAAATGATTAACAACTGGATCTGTAAGAAAAAAGGAAGGAATGCAAGACTCACTTTTAAGTTTAATTTGCATTATTAACATTTTCTCCATCACCTTCTTAAGCCTAGGCAATCAGTAGAACAGTAAGTCAAGCCTGCATTTGTAGGTTTTGTGGATTTCCACAATGTAAATGCTGCCACCGAAAATTTAATAATGGGCTCTCCAAAGTCTAGCATTTTTATTTCTATCCCCCAACTTGTTCCCAGGGCTCCAGTGCCATATTCCTGCTTGGATGCCCTAACAGGATCTCTTCACCCCTTGACTAAAAGCTGCCTTTCTCCTTAGCTTCTCTATTTCTGTGTGTGCCCCCCTTTCAGTTTTCCCAGGCTCCTTGGCTCATAATCTTGGCACCATCCTTGACTTTTTCCTCTCCCTCACCCTCTCCATGCAGTCAGCTGCCAAATCGTGCCATTTCTGTCTCACAGAACTATCGCAAATCTCATTCTATCTCTTGAATACAGGGCTCCCTGGGCCTCTGCCTCCTCTGCACCCCCAGTACTTCAGGCACTCCTAGGGAAGCCACTTACCTGGCATCCCTGCCCACAGACTCTTTGTAATCTATCCTCCACACAGCAGCCTTCCTACCACAACACTGGGGTCAGGTCACTCCTCCCTTCAGTGGCTCCCAGTCACCTATTTCTGTCCATGGCATTTGAGCCCATCCCATGCCTCCTCGTCTGGTTCTACCAGCCCTGAAGAACTTTCTCTCGTGATCTAGCCACCCTGGGCCACTTTCTGTCTCTTAATCCTTTCCTGTGCCTCCTTCTTGCTCACACTATTCCCCAAACCTGGGGCAGACTCTCCCAATTCTGCCTGTTGAAGTTCCTCTTTTCCTGTAAGAAGACAAGTCAGATAACCTCCTCTTGTGGGAAGCCTTCCTTGAACGTGCCTTCAGATTTCTCCTAACATCTCTCCTGTGTGCTCCTGCCTCCTGGCTGTTCATATGACTGTCCTTCTTCCCTTTACATTGTGAGCTCATTGAGAGCCTGGCCCATAGCTTACCTGTTTCTGAGACTTTAACTCAGTCTTACAGAGAAGAGATGCTAAATAACTGGACTGAATGAAATAGAACTGTCTGACAATCATAGGACAACAGCCTTGCTACTTTCTACCTGAATGACCTTAGGCAAATCGCTTTCCATTCTTGGACCTCAAGATCCTTATCTGTAAAATGGTGAGGTTAGACTCAATGTTCTCTGAGGGAGCTTCCAGCTCCAGATTTATGATTCCATGAAGAGTTTATTACCCTCTTGACTTTATACTTTCCAATCTTCATTAAAATCCACTGGGATTCTTTTTTAAAATTTATTTTTTATTTAGAATATTTTCCCATGGTTCCATGATTCATGTTCTTCCCCCCCCCCCCCCCAGCCTTCTCCCTCCCAGAGCTGACAAGCAATTCCATTGGGTTATATATGTATGATTGTTCAAAACCTATTTCCATGCTATTCATATTTGCAACAGAGTGATCTTTTAACATCAGAACCCCAATCATATCCCCCTTGAACCACATGATCGATCATATGTTTTTCTTTGGTGTTTCTACTCCCACAGTTCTTCCTCTGGATGTGGATAGCTTCTTTCTCATGAGTCCCTCACAGTTGTCCTGGATCATTGCATTGCTACTACTAGAGAAGTCCATTACGTACAATTGTACCACAGTGTCTCAGTCTCTGTGCACAATATTCTCTTGGTTCTGCTCCTTTCGCTCTGCATCACTTCCTGGAGGTTGTTCCAGTCTCCATGGAACTCCTCCACTTTATTATTCCTTTGAGCACACCAGTATTCCATCACCAACATATACCACAGTTTGTTCAGCCATTCCCCAATTGAAGAGCATCCCCTCATTTTCCAGTTTTTTTTTTGCCACCACAAAGAGTGCAGCTATGAATATTTTTATATAAGTCTTTTCCCTTATTAGCAGTTATATAGCTGGGTCAAAGGGTAGGCAGTCTTTTAAAGCCCTTTGTGCATAGTTCCAAATTGCCATCCAGAATGGTTGGATTAATCCACAACTCCACCAGCAATGTATTAGTGTCCTGATTTTGCCACATCCTCTCCAACATTTATTATTTTCCTTTGCTGCCATATTGGCCAGTCTGCTAGGTGTGAGGTGCACTGGGATTTAAAAAAAATTAAAACCCTTACCTTCCATCTTGGAATCATTACTGTGTATTGGTTCCAAGGCAGAAGAGTGGTAAGGGCTAGGCAATGGGGGTCAAGTGACTTGCCCAGGGTCACACAGCTGGGAAGTGTCTGAGGCCAGATTTGAACCTAGGACCTCCCATCTCTAGGCCTGGTTCTCAATCCACTGAGCTACCCAACTGCCCCTGCACTGGGATTCTTAAGGAAGACCTAGATTCAAATCCTTCTTCAAGTATCCACTAGCTGTGTGACTTTGGGCAAGTCTTAACCTCCCTAATCCTCAATTTACTGCTCTTCTCCATGACTAGACCTAAAGGAGAAAGCCCAGTATGGCTCTCCTTGGAGAGGGTGAGCAGCTCTAATGTGAGGATGTTGTTAAATCCTTCATTTTGGGAGAGTACCAAAGACATCATCCCATGAGAGCCATCATGGGGCTGATGTCTTGACTTGTGCATGAATGTGAGTTATCCTCCTACAGAGTCAGCAGAGGAAGGAGCCTCTGGTTTCAAGGGAGGCAGAAGAGATTGCAGGGGAAGCTGTGAGCTCAGCTAGGCCTTTGGAAGATGGGCAAGCTTAGAGCAAGAGGGGCCCTGAGCTGCCTGCAATAACAGAGGAGGACCTGGCCTACATTAGTGGTTACTTTACTGATTGAAAAGGCTTAGTGATAGCTGGAGCAGGTGGAAAAATGCTGCCAATTGGGGTAGAATTTCCCCTTCTGTAAGGGGACTGCATTGAGAATGTTAATGAATGGCCCATTGATTGAGGACTTTTTTTCTCACTTTTTTTTCACTTCTTTGAAACATCTGCATGTACACTGAGCATACTGTCAGCTAATTGCAGATACTCCTTTCTAGAACCCTATGGGAACTGTCCGGTACAAGTGCTGACAAGGTTCACTCCTACATCTATTCTTATATTCCATTCGGTGTAACCACAGCCCCATAGATCAACAACTCGCTGAGTCTACACAATCGGTGTGGCCTGGGCCTTTCTGAAATATGCTTAGGTACAGGATACAAGGGAGTGTTGGCAGGGGAGCCGAGGCAAGTTTGCATGGGCAATGAACCAAGAGAGAGTCTCTTCATATCCAAAGCCATTTTCTCCAAGCCTGATATAGCAGGGAGAGCATTTGACTTGGAATCTAAGGAAATGCATTCAAATTCTGCTCTGACTCTACCTGTGCGATCCTGGGCAAATCATGTAGCCTCTCTCTGAGTCTCAGTTTTCCCATCTCTCAGGTGAGGGTGTGGGTTAGATGATCCCCTGGGAGCCTTCTGGTTTTAAATCCGAGAATGTGTGATTCTATAACAAAGACTATAATTTACTGTTGAACCTGGAGCTAGAAAAACCAAAGCTCAAACCCTCTGACATTTACTAGCTGTGTGACCCTGAGAAAGTCACTTTACTTTTCTGAGCCCATTTCCCAATTTAATGGGAGAATAATAATATTTGTCTCAGGGGGAACATATATAAAGGATTTTGCAAACCTTAAAAGACTATAGGAATATGAGTTATCATCATCATGGATCACTAGATGGAGGGCCCTAATAACTCTGAAATTCTCATCTCTGTGATCTCTGGGCTAGGATTGGTAAGCTTTCACCTTCTCTTAAATATCTCTGAAGCTTGCTATGCCTCTTCCTGGCCATTTCCATGTAACCTTTCCTGTCCCTTTCCAAATCTCGCTCAGAGAAAAATAAAAATTCCATTTAGCCCTTGCTGGGAAAGGATTTGCCGACCATTTCCCCTACAATCCCATTCTGTCCACCCTCCTATGTAGAAACACTTCTCCCACATGCCACTCCACCTAGCATTAATTCTGCATCCACTTAGTAGAACAGAAGCTCTTTGAGGTTACGGACTGCCTTGCTCCTTGTCTTATTCCAATTGCTGACACTTAAGCATTTAGGAAAGGTCATTTTTTTCATTCATTCTTTTCAGGTCCCAAAGATGAATTTTAACTTACTTTTCATGTTCCTGGGACAGAAAATGCTCAATAATTTGTCACAAGCAAGCAGAGGATAACTTAGGTTTGATTCCCTTTCCTTTATTCCTTTACTTATTTATTCATTTGACAAATATTCACTAAGTACAAGGCTTTGCCGGGGAGAAAGAAGCCGCTCCTAAGGCACAATCTCTGTTTTTCCTAAAGGAGATTAAACATAAGTGCAAGAAACCTAACGCAAGGCAGTATTTTATCACAATAACCACCAAGGAGGGAGAAGCAAAGAGCTATCACCTTTGGCTAAGTCAAGCAAACACAGGGCATAGACTTCAGAGTCAAGAGGTGCCTTATAGACTATTGAGACCAACCTCATTTTATAGATGAGGAAACTGAGACCCAGAGACAAAGGAAGAGACTCATCCAAGGTAGGACTTGATGGGCAGAGAACAGATTTGAACCCAGGTCGTCTTTTGTTCCAGGTTCAGAGACCTATCTATTCTACTGCCTCTCTCTACTGTGATAGTCTAAAGTCATGATGGTGAACCTCTGGCATGTGCGCCAAAAGGGCACACAGAGCCCTCCCTATGGCCATACCTGCAGTTGCCCACCAGATTTCATTACTAGAAAACCAGAGGGACTGGCTCCCCTCCCCCTCTCCATGAACATGAGGACATTCCTCCCTTCACCTGCCC
Organism: Monodelphis domestica; assembly: GCF_027887165.1. Taxonomy (NCBI): domain Eukaryota; kingdom Metazoa; phylum Chordata; class Mammalia; order Didelphimorphia; family Didelphidae; genus Monodelphis; species Monodelphis domestica. Next base: position 303,675,372 of record NC_077232.1, on the reverse strand, counting down.
CTTTGCCTAGCAGCCCAATGGGAGCACTTCCTTCCTCCCCTGTCTGGAATAAGGGGACAGGGGGTCACATGCTACATGAGGATGTAGCACAGACAGCAGAGTCTGTGGTGAAGATTCCTGTGGTGGGATTGGAGAAGACCTAGGTTTGAGGGGAGCAGAGCTCACAGTGTGGCATATCGATGGAGGGGAGCAGAGCACTCAGGCCACTCTCTTTCCCCTTTCCACGTGTGCCTCTCATTACCTGCCCCTATGTCCAGCAGCCCAATGGGAGCACTCCCTCCCTCCCCTGTCAGGGGTAAGGGGGAGGTGGGGGGGCATGGCATGGGGTCTCTGGGGGGCCCAGTGTGGCACTTGGTCTGGGGAATAGAGGGTGGGGATGGGGCCTGGTACTCCATCTCTAAAAGGTTTTCCATCACTGTCCTAAAGCAATAGTTTATCTATTAGAGTGCCATTGAGTCAGTGTTGGGATGAATCCCATCTTTGTCACTTCCTAGGTTTGCCATTGAGTCAATCCCATCACTTCCATGTTTTATGAAGGACATTAACTAGCTAGAGTGTCCAGAGAAGGGATGCTAGAACCCATTACTCAATTCATCTATCAAGTAAAGAACAAATACTCATTTACTTGATCCCAGGTGCTGTCCTAGGATCTGGGGTTACAAAATGAAAAATTAAATAGTCCCTGCCCTCAAGAAGCTTATATTCTCTTGGGGGAGATGATGCATACACAGATATGCCGATACAGAACACAATGCCAACCATGTGCCAGGCAATTTTGTGGGAGTGGCAAGGGTCTGTGGGAGCCAGTTACAAGGTCAAATTTTCAGGGTGAGCATTTACATGTTGGAAAGTGGTCAACACTACAGATCAGGGCTTGGTGTATTGTTTTGTCAATCGTTTGGACCTAAGAAAATGATAGAGAAAATGTTTCCAACCCAGATTAACTGAATTGCATATCATGAGTCTATTTTTCTTTTCCAGAAAGCCATTTGTGAGATGTTTCCCAGCACACTACTGGGGAGAGGACACTGACTAGTTGCTGGAGGGGTGAGGAAACATCACGCTTCATACAGAAGGTAGTGTGGGCTTGACATTTTAAAGGAAATCAAGGAATTCTAGGGTGGCGAAGGACCTTAAGGTCCATCTTTTCAGAATATGAAGACTGGCTGAAGGAACTCTCCCAGAGGAGAGAACACTTAGGGATGGGGAGTTCCTCAGTGTCTTCAGGCATCCCAAATACTGTGATGGGGCAGAGATGAGAATCCTGTAGCTGAAGAAGTGTGTTGGATCTGGAGAACCTGTAAACTGCAGCCCCCTCTCTGGGCTTGGGTTCTTCAGTGACCCTAACATCTTTTCTTTAAGCTCTAAGTCATTGATCCTGGGATTTGGGGCTTGTTCTGCTTGGTCTCAAAGGCCAAGCCTGGGAGCAATGGGTAGAATCGAAGAGAGATAGATTTCGCATCAGTGTTGGGGGAAATTACTAAAAATTTGATCTATTCCACCAAGTGAAATGTGTTGCTTTGAGAAAGAGTGGATTATCCCTGGAGGATAAGCCTTCAAGAGAAGGCTGACTGCTTGCTGAAGATAGTATTGGGGAGGTTCTTTTCAGGTACCTGCTGGGCCAGCCTTTGAGGTCCCTTCCAACTCTTCAACCTGTTAGAGAGTCTGGACATCGACTTCATGACTTTATTTATCAGAAAGAAGTAGGGGAGAAGGATGAAAGAGAGTGAATGGAGGTAGAGCACTTCGAGAAGTTTTATCCTAATCTAGCTTCCCCGTTATGCTTGCTGTTCTACAGCAGCTATTTGGGCCCCCCAGTCAGTACCAACATGGAAGTCGAGAGGCTGAAATTCCTTCTCACCTCAGTTTATCAAACTTTCTCTCTGCCACTGACCACACTACATACCTTGTGAGCCAACTGTCTCCCTTTCTCTTTTACCAGGGCCTCCCAGGGGACATCTGGCTTGCCTCCTGCCTCATTGTCCCCTACCTCAATGGCTGGCTTTTCCTGATGACTACAGAGGGCACCAGAGTCTTGATTCTATCCTCATGATCAAAGTCCCCTCAATAAGTTCCTTCACACAAACCCCCGTGGGTTTTGGTTTCTTCATCTATGAAATGATTTGTACTAAGGTTCCTTTTAGTTTCAAGATTCTATGTGTCTGGGGACAGCTGGCTGGATCAGTGGACAGAGAGCCAGGCCTAGAGATGGGAGGTCCTGAGTTGAAATCCGGCCTTACACCCTCCCTAGCTCTGTGACCCTGGGCAAGTCACTTAACCCACACTGCTTATCCCTTACTGTTTTTCTGCCTTAGGGCCAATACCCCATATTGATTCTAAGATGGAAGAGAAGATGAGTTTAAAAGAAAAAGATTCTATACAATTCCTTCAGTGGAAAAGACTGAGGAATTGACTTTCATTAGCGCAGTAATGGAAGCAGCTTGGAGAGCCTTTGGAGCAACTGTAGACCTCCTCTTACTGCTTGCAGCCCACCAACCATGTCACCAGGAGGAGCCTTGCTCACTGGGCAGAACAGAGGCATGCTGATCAGAGCTGAGCAGCCCTGTTCTCCAGAAGCGTTGCCTATTGCCAAGGCAATCATACTTACACTGAAATTTGAACACTCAGCCCTCAGGAGCCCATGTGAGCTGGCGCCTGAGGGTTGAGGGCCATATTTGAGCAGAGACTCAACCTCTCCTCTCTTGGTTTGGCTTCTCTTTGGGTGATTTCTTCCTGGATGATGGCATCTGATGGAAGATCGTGCTCTAAGGGAGAAGAAGGTCTTGGACCTTTTTCCTCCAAGGCCAACATGTAGCCCGTGACAGGTCATGGTTCTTTGCCTGCGTTGGCCTTCTTTCTTTCACTTTAGGCAAAGGAGATTGGGGGTATTCCATTTCCGTGCAAGCATCAAGTTTGCAGGGTACAAAACAGAACCCCGCATATTAAAATGTAGAGAAAACAGGAAAGATTGGAATTTGAGCCCATGAAGTGAGCCAAGTAGGACATTTCCTTGAAGTCCTTTCACCATAAGTCACTGGGGAAATACACTGTGGTGGTACCATATCTATTCTCTCTTCAATGACTTCCTGAGGCAGTCTCTTCCACTCAGAGATAACTTCAATATTTGACCATTTTTTCCCCTCACTCTTGCTGGTCATGTTCAGTCATGTCCAACTCTATGACCCCATTAGGATTTTCTTGGCAAAGATAATGGAATGGTTTGCCATTTCCTTCTCCAGCCCATTTTACAGATGGGAAAACTGAGACAAAAGGGTGAGGTGAGTCACCCAGGGTCACATAGCTAGTTAAGTGTCAGGCCAGATTTGAACTCACAAAGATGAGTCTTCCTGAATCCAGGCCTAGTCTTCCATCCACTCTGGTATACCCTAGTTGCTTTTCCTTGAATCTGGACTAACTTTGCCTCTACATAATTTCTGCCCCTTTCTTCCAATTCTTCCCCGTGAGGGGAAGAACATGCCAGTTTCCTGTGCCACCCGTGAGCCCTTCTAATATTTCAAGGTGGCATGGTGGCTAGGAGGGGTAGACTTGTGATGGATCAGGCAACCTGCACAAGGTATGTAATGGCTGTATGCCCCTAGGCAAGTCACATCCCTTCTCTGAGCCTGGCTTTCCTCTTCTGTAAAATGAGAAGGTTAGGCTATTTGTCCTGGAAGGTCCCTTTCAGCTCCAGGTCAATAGCCTGCAATCTCACCCTCACTGATTCTCCTTCCCTCCCCCAGAGTTCAGCCATGGAGAGGTCCAATCCCAGGAGTGAATGGCCAGGTGCTGGAGCCTCCAGGGGTCTGGGCTGCATCCCATTCTCCTTGCAGCTCTGTGATACTCTTCCTGGCTCTGGAGCTCCTTTTGCCTTAAGCTGCTGCTTTCATTCCTCACCCCCAGCCTTCCCTAGAGAAAGGACACTGGCTCAGGAGTTAGGGGACCTGGGTTCACATCCCATCTTTTACTTCCTATCTATGCTAGCTTCAGCAAGTCATCTGGTCTCTCTGCCTCAGTTTCCTCATCAGTGAAATCAAAGGACTGGGTGAAAATGGGGAGGGGGTTCCATCCCACCCTAGGACTAAGATTTGTTTTCACCCTCTCAGCAGGTTCTCCTTCTTCCTGGATCTCCTTGGTATCCATATATGGGCAAAAACTCTTCAGCCCCCTAGTCTTCTGATCGCTGTCCCCTGGAAGGGAGGGCAAGGAGAGATCATCTCTGTCCACAGCAGTTGATTTCATGGATGCAAAGATGCTGAGTGGTGCCATGATTAGAGCAGCAGGCCTGGAGTCAGGAAAAGAAATGGTTCCAATCCAGCTTCAGATTCTTTCTAGCCGTGTGACTCTGGGCCAGTTACCTCTCTTTGCCTCAGTTTCCTCATCTGTAAAATGGCAATAATAATAGCACCTGCCTTGTAGGGTTATTGTGAGGATTAAACGAGTTTGCAAATTATAAAAATACTAGATTTTTTACAATAACATAATTGCTAATAATAATCATAGTAACTATAACTTATTATCATGATCATAATAGCAGGAAGGGGACTCAATAGCCATCTAGCTCAACCCTCTCATTTTTCAGAAGTGACAGAAGCAGGATCTGAACTCAGGTCCTCTGATCCCAAGCTCACACTTCTACTAAGCATGAGGGGCACAAAGGTAAAAAGCAACTCAATCTCTGCTCTTCCTTTAGAATCAGTGATGTGTATGTAAATATTTAACAACCAGCTGTCCCCCCCACCACGAAAAAAATGTAGCATGACACACCTTTAAGTTTAACCTGCTACACTGTGAACATTTTCTCCGTCACTTCCTTACATCTAGACAAGTCAACAAAATGATGAATCAAACCCTGATCTGTGGGTTTCCTGATTTCCGAGGCATAAATGCTCCCATTGAAAATGTAACAATCCAGGATCTATCTTCTCATAAGCACGTGAGCTCCCTTCACCCTCAACATGGGGACTCCTTTTCCCAATACAGAGCCCAGCCCCTCCACACATCCTAATTAGGTCAGAAGCACATAGGTTAGAGCTAGGAGGAACTTTCAAAGCCATCTAGTCCGACCCTCTCGTTTTACAGGTGGGGAAACTGAGGCCCAGGGAAGTGGCTGACTGGCCCAAAGTCACACAAGGAATAAGTGGGAACCCTGTGCCTCCTCCAGGTCCTAGCTAAAATCTACTACCCTCCTTAGGAAGCTTTTCCCAGCACTCTTTGACTCTTCCCTGATATGGGCTGAAATGTCCCACAAGCCCTGCCAAGTAGCTGGACACAACCAAAAGAATGAGGAAACGCTATTGATTAGAATGTGGCCAGCTTTCAGATAAGCCATATGAACTGCTTCGATTCATCATCATGAGAAAACTCGCGTCCATCTTTAGACATAGCCCAAGTCCTTGGCTGGGGTCTCTGGACAGCAAGCACAGGGGCCTCGGTTTCCCAGCCCCACAGGACTCTGTTTCCACAATGCTCATTGCCCTCCTTTGCAGTCTGAGCAGAATAAGGCAGAGGTGAGCCCAAATTGCTCCAGGGAATTTAACATATCATTAGACTCACATTCACATTGTACTTTGCTCCCCCATCTGTGGTCTAACAGAGTGAACCATGGGAAAAGTCATGCAAACCAAAACGGCTCTTGAGGAAAGGGACATCAGTTCTCTGGAGAGGCGGGGAAACAAGTGCCTGACCAAATGGCCCCTTTCTTAGTAACTAAGCAAGATAAAAAGTATTCCTGAGGACCCCCCCCCACCCACCCACCCACACACACTCTTCCCTTTTACCTCCTTACTGTCTTCTCACACCTCCTTGCCCTACTAGCTACTTTGTTACCCCTCTTGTTTCCTCTGAATGGAGTCCGTGCCAGTCATCAACCAACTCTTTAGATGAGACCCAATTAGCCTTACCCCCATCATTTTCTATTTCCCTTTGATATAATTTGTACATAGTGTTTAAATGTTTCTGCCCCATCGGGTTGTGAATTCCTTGAGGACAGGACTGCCTTTTTTGCCTCTTTGATATCCCTAGGGCTTAGCATAGTTCTGGGAACATAGTAGGCACTTTATAGACACTTGTTGACTGACCAACTGACAATAAATGTTCTTTCCACTGGGAATTTAGCAATCTTTCTGGTTTGGGGTTGATAATTCTTTTAGCCTTCAGCTAGGCTCAGTAACAGTTGATGTCCTAGCTGTATGACCCTGGGCAAGTCACTTAACCCCCATTGCCTAGCCCTTACCACTCTCCTGCCTTGGAACCAATACACAACATTGATTCTAAGATGGAAGGTAAGGGTTTTAAAAAATAATAATAATAGGGGGAAGCTGGGTGACTCAGTGAATTGGGAGCCAGGCCTAGAGATGGGAGGTCCTAGGTTCAAATCTGGCCTCAGACACTTCCCAGCTGTGTGACCCTGGGCAAGTCACTTGACCCCCATTGCCCAGCCCTTACCACTCTTCTGCCTTGGAACCAATACATGGCATTCATTCTAAGATAGAAGGTAAGGTTTAAAAAAAAAATAAACAATATATTCCTTTCTTTCGTTTTCTTCCTTCCTTCTTAACTTTAATTTTGTTTTTATTTTTAAAAGCTCCTTTCTACACTCTGCCCCTCTCCCCCATATTGAGAAAGCAAGAAAAACAAAACAAGCTCCTGTTACAAATGTGCAAGGTGACATTGTTTCAGTGGATCTCGAGTTCTTTCAGGTCCTAGCATGCTGTGTAGACCTCCACTATGGAAGAAGATTCTGTACTCTGTGTTTTAGTTGAAGATGGTTTATTACTATATAAGCATTTCTGTTTGGAGAGAGATCCAAATAAGAGTTTTTCCTCTGCTAATTTGAATTCTCTTTGTCCAAAGTGATTTCCGCTTGTGTTTTATAGTAATTTTTAAACAAAAGACAAAATTCCACAGCAAACTAAAACAAAGGCACATTGTCTGACTCAATATTAAAGAAAAATCATGATGTGTTTACTGTGCTGAGGCAATGTGCTATGTACTGGAAACACAAAAAAAGACAAAAACAATCCCTGTCCTCCAGGAGCTTATAGTCTAACAGAGGAGAGAACATGCAAACAAATATGTGCAAAGCAAGCCAGATACAAAATAAATGGGAAATAATTAGTAGAGGGAAGGCATTGGAATTAAGAGAGGGTAGGAAAGACATCTTGTAGGAGTTGGGATTTTAGGGGGGACTAAAAGAAAGCCACGGAGGTCAGTAGACAGAGGGAATGAGGGAGAGCATTCCATATATGGGGCACAGCCAGAAAGAATGTCAGGAGATGAGTGTTTTGTTCATGGAACATCCACTAGGCCAGTGTCATTGAAAAGAAGAGTACATATCAGGGAGTAAGGCATAAGAAGATTGGAAAGATACGAGGGGGCTAAGTAAGGAAGGGCTTGAAATGTCAAACAGAACATTTTATATTTGATCCGGGAGACAATAGCAAGCCAGCCGAATTTATTGAGTTGAAGGGATAAGTTTTGTTTTATTGATCACTATTAATGCTGAAGTTGAACTTTCGTTTTCCTGAAAAACTAGTGGGTCAGGTCCACAGTAAAAAAGAGGTGACTTGTCTCTATTTGGTCCCCAAAAAATTAAGAGATACTTTCTTTGGATAACAAAAGACCACTCCCTCCTTCTATCTTTTTTTAATAGTATTTTATTTGATCATTTCCATGCATTATTCATTAAAGACAAAGATCATTTTCTTTTCCTCCCTCCCACCCCCCCCCCGTAGCCGACGCGTGATTCCACTGGGTATCACATGTGTTCTTGATTCGAACCCATTGCCATGTTGTTAGTATTTGCATTAGAGTGTTCGTTTAGAGTCTCTCCTCTGTCATGTCCCCTCAGCCATTGTAGTCAGGCAGTTGCTTTTCCTCGGTGTTTCTACTCCCTCAGTTTGTCCTCTGCTTGTGGATAGTGTTTTTTCTCCTAGATCCCTGCAGATTGTTCAGGGACATTACACCGCCCCTAATGGAGAAGTCCATTACGTTCGATTATACCACAGTGTATTAGTCTCTGTGTACAATGTTCTCCTGGTTCTGCTCCTCTCGCTCTGCATCACTTCCTGGAGGTTGTTCCAGTTCACATGGAAATCCTCCACTTTATTATTCCTTTTTTGCACAATAATATTCCATCACCAACATATACCACAATTTGCTCAGCCATTCCCCAATTGATGGGCATCCCTTTGTTTTCCAGTTTTGGGCCACCACAAAGAGCGCAGCTATGAATATTTTTGTACAAGTCTTTGTGTCCATTATCTCTTTGAGCTACAAACCCAGCAGTGCTATGGCTGGATCAAAGGGTAGATATTCTTTTATCGCCCTTTGGGCGTAGTTCCAAATTGCCCTCCAGAATGGCTGGATCAGTTCACAACTCCACCAGCAATGCATTAATGTCCCTACTTTGCCACATCCCCTCCAGCATTCATGACTTTCCATTGCTGTCATGTTAGCCAATCTTCTAGGTGTGAGGTGATACCTCAGAGTTGTTTTGATTTGCATCTCTCTGATTATGAGAGATTTAGAACACTTCTTCATGTGCTTATTAATAGTTTTGATTTCTTTTTCTGAAAACTGCCTATCCATGTCCCTTGCCCATTTATCAATTGGGGAATGGCTTAATTTTTTGTACAATTGATTTAGCTCTTTATAAATTTGAGTAATTAAACCTTTGTCAGAGGTTTTTATGAAGATTTTTTCCCAATTTGTTGTTTTCCTTCTGATTTTAGTTACATTGGTTTTGTTTGTACAAAAGCCTTTTAATTTGATGTAGTCGAAATTATTTATTTTACATTTTGTGATTCTTTCTATGTCTTGCTTGGTTTTAAAGTCTTTCCCCTCCCAAAGGTCTGACATGTATACTATTCTGTGTTTACCCAATTTACTTATGGTTTCCTTCTTTATGTTTAAGTCTTTCACCCATTTTGAATTTATCTTGGTGTAGGGTGTCAGGTGTTGATCAATTCCTAATCTCTCCCACACTGTCTTCCAATTTTCCCAGCAGTTCTTATCGAATAGTGGATTTTTGTCCCAAGACCTGGGATCTTTGGGTTTATCGTATACTATCTGGCTGAGGTCACTTGCCCCCAGTCTATTCCACTGATTCTCCTTTCTGTCTCTTAGCCAGTACCAAATTGTTTTGATGACTGCTGCTTTGTAATATAGTTTGAGGTCTGGGACTGCTAGGCCCCCCTCATTTGTGTTTTTTTTTATTATTTCCCTGAATATCCTTGATCTTTTGTTATTCCAAATGAACTTTGTTATGGTTTTTTCCAAATCAGTAAAGAAATTTTTAGGGAGTTCCATGGGTATGGCACTAAATAGATAAATAAGTTTGGGTAGGATGGTCATTTTTATTATATTGGCTCGTCCTACCCATGAGCAGTTAATGTTTTTCCAATTGCTCAAGTCTAGTTTTAGTTGTGTGGCGAGTGTTTTGTAGTTATGTTCATATAGTTCCTGTGTTTGTCTTGGGAGGTAGATTCCTAGGTATTTTATTTTGTCTGAGGTGATTTTGAATGGGATTTCTCTTTCTAGTTTTTGCTGCTGAGCTGTGTTGGAGATATATAGAAAAGCTGATGACTTGTGTAGGTTTATTTTGTATCCTGCAACTTTGCTAAAGTTGTTGATTATTTCAATTAGCTTTTTGGTTGAATCTCTAGGATTCTTTAAGTAGACCATCATGTCATCTGCAAAGAGTGATAACTTGGTCTCCTCCTTGCCTATTTTGATGCCTTCAATTTCTTTTTCTTCTCTAATTGCTACTGCTAGTGTTTCTAGTACAATGTCAAATAGTAGAGGTGATAATGGGCATCCTTGTTGCACTCCTGATCTTATTGGGAATGCATTTAGTTTATCCCCATTGCAAATAATATTGGCTGATGGTTTTAGATATATACTGTTTATTATTTTTAGGAATGACCCTTCTATTCCTATGCTTTCTAGTGTTTTTATTAGGAATTGGTGTTGTATTTTATCAAAGGCTTTTTCTGCGTCTATTGAGATAATCATGTGGTTCTTGTTGGTTTGCTTGTTGATGTGGTCAATTATGTGGATGGTTTTCCTAATATTGAACCAGCCCTGCATCCCTGGTATAAATCCTACTTGATCATGGTGGATGACCCTTCTGATCACTTGCTGGAGTCTTTTTGCTAGTATCCTATTTAAGATTTTTGCATCTATATTCATTAGGGAGATTGGTCTATAGTTTTCTTTCTCTGTTTTGACCTGCCTGGTTTTGGAATCAGTACCATGTTTGTGTCATAAAAGGAGTTTGGTAGAACTCCCTCTTTGCTTATTATGTCAAATAGTTTATATAGTATTGGGATTAACTGTTCTCTGAATGTTTGATAGAATTCACTGGTGAATCCATCAGGCCCTGGGGATTTTTTCTTAGGAAGTTCTTTGATGGCCTGTTGGATTTCATTTTCTGATATAGGATTATTTAAGAATTCTATTTCCTCTTCTGTTAGTCTAGGCAGTTTGTATTTTTGTATATATTCATCCATATCACTTAAATTGGTATATTTATTGCCATGTAATTGGGCAAAGTAATTTTTAATGATTGCCTTAATTTCCTCTTCCTCAGAGGTGATGTCCCCCTTTTCATCTTTGATGCTGTTAATTTGCTTTTCTTCCTTCCTTTTTTTAATTAGATTGACCAGTACTTTGTCTATTTTGTTTGTTTTTTCAAAGTACCAGCTTCTTGTCTTATTTATTAAATCAATAGTTCTATCACTTTCGATTTTATTAATTTCTCCCTTAATTTTTAGGATTTCTAGTTTGGTTTTCTGCTGGGGGTTTTTAATTTGGTCACTTTTGAGTTTTTTTATTTGCATTTCCAATTGATCGATCTCTGCTCTCCCTAATTTGTTAATATATGCGCTCAGGGATATGAATTTACCTCTGATTACCGCTTTGGCTGCATCCCAAAAGGTTTGAAAGGATGTCTCGTCATTGTCATTTTCCTCGATGAAATTATTGTTTCTATGATTTCTTCTCTAACTAAACGATTTTGGAGTATCATATTGTTTAGTTTCCAATTAGTTTTTGATTTGGTTTTCCATGTACCATTACTGATCGTTATTTTTATTGCCTTGTGGTCTGAAAAGGCTGCATTTATTATTTCTGCTTTTCTGCATTTGTGTGCCATGTTTTTGTGACCTAATGTATGGTCAATCTTTGTGAATGTGCCATGTGGTGCTGAGAAGAAGGTGTATTCCTTTTTATCCCTATTTATTTTTCTCCATATGTCTATTAACTCTAATTTTTCTAAGATTTCGTTCACTTCTTTTACCTCTTTCTTATTTATTTTTTGATTTGATTTATCTAAATTTGATAATGGTTGGTTCAAGTCTCCCACTAATATGGTTTTACTGTCTATTTCTTCCTTCAATTCTCCTAGTATTATTTGGTGCATATATGTTGATTAGGTCTATTTTTTGCTTTGGTTTTATCAGATATCATGATTGCCACTCCTGCCTTCTTTCTGTCAGTTGAGGCCCAGAAGGTCTTACTCCATCCTTTAATTCTGACCTTGTGGGTGTCTACCCGCCTCATGTGTGTTTCTTGGAGACAACATATGGTAGGGTTTTGGATTCTAATCCATTCTTCTATTCGTCTACGTTTTATGGGTGAGTTCATCCCATTCACGTTCAATGTTATGACTATCACTTGTGGACTCCCTGGCATTTTGATATCCTTCCCTAATTCTAACCTTTCTTCTTCAGCTCTACCTTTTAGTCCAGTGATTTAATTTAAATCCGTCCCCCTTGTATTTCCCTTTCTACCCCCCTCCCTTCTTATTCCCTCCCTTATTTTCCCCTGTAGTTTTTTTAAAAATTCCCCACCCACCCTCTCCCTCTCCCCTCCCTCCTTCTATGTTGAAATGAATGAAGTATGTAGCCTTTCTCTTTCTTTCTTTCTTTCTTTCTTTCTTTCTTTCTTTCTTTCTTTCTTTCTTTCTTTCTTTCTTTCTTTCTTTCTTTCTTTCTTTCTTTCTTTCTTTCTTTCTTCCTTTCTTCCTTTCTTCCTTTCTTCCTTCCTTTCTTCCTTTCTTTCTTTCTTCCTTTCTTCCTTTCTTCCTTTCTTTCTTTCTTTCTTTCTTTCTTTCTTTCTTTCTTTCTTTCTTTCTTCTGAAGAGGCTGAGGGGTCTAGAAAGAAGGCGTTTGGACAAGGAGGACCAATAGATTCTTTACAATACTACTCTTTTTATTTAAGAAACTTTGCAGATAACTAAGAGTTTTAGTGAATAGTATTTTTTTCATTAATTTTCCAGAGGAATTGACTTCCAAAAGATAAATCTGTGACTTAAAGGACTTTCTTCCTCACTCATATAGTTTTTTTTTTTTACTGTGGGATCTGCTAAAAAAATAAAAATCAAGTAATCAATAAACATTTGTTAAGCACTAAGTGCTGAAGATACAAAGACATTTAAAAACAGTCCATGTCCTCAAAAAGCTCATACTCATGTTACTCAACAGTCAGTCAGCCAAAGGCATTCATTAACAACTTAATATTTTCAGGGCAGCTGGGTAGCACAGTGGATAGGGAACCAAGGTTAGACATGGGAGGTCCTTGGTTCCAATATGACCTATCTGTGTGACCCTGGGCAAGTCACTTATCCCCCATTGACTAACCTCTACCATTCTTCTGTCTTAGAACCAGCACTTGATTTTTTAATGTAATGTTTTTTTTAAAGTAATTTTTAAAAAAAGAACTTACTGTTTGGGGAGGGAGCACTGTGCTAAATACTGGGAACACAGAGAAAGGGAAAAAACTGAGCCCTTGCCCTCAAGGAACTTGCATTCTAGTTGGGAAAATAACACGAATACATCTAAGGATATATAGGAAACAGAAATTGAATACAGGAATGGTTTTATGAAGAAGGTAGAGTTTGAACTGAGTCTTGATGGAAACTAGGGAATGTAAAAGGTGAAAGTGAGAAGGAGCATGTTCCTGGCATGGAAGATATAGCCAAAGCCACAGCCCTGAGATGGAATATGTGGGAAATGGCACAAAGGCCTGTATGTCTGGCTCTTGAAGGCAAGAAAAGAAATAACGTATAAGAAGGACTAGAAGAAAAGGACCAGGTTGTGAAGGACTTTACATGTCAAATAGAAGAGTTCACTTATGATCTTCATGGCAATAGGGATCCACTGGCTTTTGCTGGGGATGGGAGCTGGCCTCTGTATGCACTTGAGTGGGAGGGACACTTGAAGCAGGGAGACCACCATTATAATCATCTAGGGGCGGGGAGTGATGGGGGTTCATATGAGGATGGAGGTTGTGTGAGTAAGGAGAAAGGGATGAAGTGGAGAGATGTCATGTGGGAACATATGGCAACTGATTGGTTACGTGGAGTGAGGGAGAGAAGAGTCAAGGATGATGCTGAGGTTCCATACTGGAATCATTGTTGCATTGGGCACAACAGGTGGTTGCCATGGAAATCAGAGAACTACATTTTCAGTGTTCAAGCTGAACTCTGGAATCTTGGATGACCTGTAAGGGAACAGCCAGATGTAAAGTTGTACCTATCAAGAAAGAGTTTCTAGCCAAACAACACTATGTATAACTGAAAGAAGGGACCTCAGAGGCCATCTAGTCTAATCTCCTCACTTTACAGATAAGGAAACTGAGACCTAAAGCAGTAAAGGAGTGTGAAATGAGAAATTAGTGTTATTCTCTTTTTTAAGTAATATTTTTCCCAATTATATGTAAAATTTTTTAACATTCATTTAAAAAATTTTTGAGTTCTAAATTCTTTCCCTCCTTTTCATCCTCCCTTCCCCTTCCCCAAGATGGTAAGCAATCTGATAGAGATTTTGCATGGGTAAAAGAGTTCTCAAACAATTAAAAAAGTAGAAAGTGAAATAGAGTGTATTTCAGTCTACACTCTACATTCTGTAACTGATTTCCATTAGAGGTCTTCTAAGCTGAAGCCATGCTTCCTTCACATGAGAGACGTATGGGATATGAGTGTTTGTATCTTCTTTGTCTTTTGAGACTTAGCCAGAGAGCAGTAGAAATGGTGTCTACCATACCCTTCCTAGTGGAATTGTAGGTGTACACTAGAAATGTCTCCCACTGTCATCACTGTGATTTCTTTTCTGATGTCCAGGTTTTAACATGATTTCCATCTGAGTGTTCAGGCTGTGGGAGGTATGGAGCATGCTTCATCATTGTCCTCTTGAGATGTGATTGGGCATTGCTATGATCAGAATTTTCAAATCTTTTAAAGTTGCTCATCTTTACCCTTGTTATTACCTGCTCTTGAGCCCATCTTCTTTAGGTTTCTTTTTAAGGGCTAAATTGGTTGGCAAGTCATAAAGACACTCTATACCTACTCATATTCAGATGAATCCCATAGTTCTTCCTCACTAAAACCGTTTCTCTTTGTGTCCATAGAATTTTATTCTTCAGTATTTTTCATTCTTCCTATACTGACTTTCCCTATTGAATTTTAATCCATAGTGTCATGGATTGAAATCTGCTTTTTCAAAATCTGTAGGGCATATCAGACTTTGTCTACATGCCCTCTCCTCTATCACAAACTCCAGATAAGAGAAGGTATTTTTTTTTACTTTTAAACATTATTTTATTTGTTCATTTTCAAACATTATTCCTTGGAAACAAAGATCATTTTCTTTTCCTCTCCCCCTCCTGCCACCTCTCCCCTAGCCGACGCGCGATTCCACATGTGTCCTTGATTCGAACCCATTTCCGTGTTGTTGGTCTCTGCATTAGGGTGTTCATTTAGCGTCTCTTCTCAGTCATGTCCCCTTAACCCCTGTAGTCCAGCAGTTGCTTTTCCTTTTGTTTGTACAAAACCTTTTTAATTTGATATAATCAAAATTATTGACTTTACATTTTGTGATTTTTTTCTAGCTCTTGCTTGGTTTTAAAGCCTTTCTTTTTCCAAAGATCTGGCATGTATACTATTCTGTGTTCACCTAATTTGCTTATAGTTTCTTTATTTTTATTCAAGTCATTTACCCATTCTGAGTTTATCTTGGTGTAGGACATGAGATGTTGATCCAAACCTAATCTCTCCCATACTATCTTCCAATTTTCCCAGCAGTTTTTATAAAAAGTGAGTTTTGGTCCCCAAGACTGGGATCTTTGGGCTTATCATAGACTGTCTTGCTGAGGTCAGTTGCCCCAAGTTTATTCCACTGATCCTCCTTTCTGTCTCTTAGCCAGTACCAAATTGTTTTGATGACCACTGCTTTATAGTATAGTTTGAAATCTGGGACTGCAAGGCCACCTTCCTTTGTATTTTTTTTTTCATGATTTCCCTGGATATCCTTGATCTTTTGTTCTTCCAAATGAACTTTGTTATGTTTTTTTTTTCCATGTCAGTAAAGAAGTTTTTTGGTTGTTCAATGGGTATGGCACTAAATAAGTAAATAAATTTGGGTAGGATTGTCATTTCCCCCCTTTTTTTAAAGGAAGGAGGGCCTTTGCAGGTTTTTTATTAGTAAGACTTGCTCACTTCAAAACTTATCTCCAAGACTTGTTCTTGTTGTCTTCCTGGGTCCAATTAGGAAGCAGCTGTAGTGGAGAGGTGTGTCCGCAAACAGACATTGGAATTGAGAAGCCCCATTTGACTAGAGTAGAATGGGACACAAGAGCTTACAGTGAAGCTGGAACTTCTTTCTGGCAGATAGAGCAAGTCAAGCTCCAATGAGACACACTCCAGCAAAGATGAAAAAACATCAGTTCTGTCAACGATTCAGTAAAACCAAAAAGCAACAGCAGTGAACTCCTTCGCAGAGTCCAGATCTGCAACAGAAAAAGACTGGAAGCCTGAAGACATTCTGGCCAGAATAAATGAAGCCAGCACAAAACTCAGCCCAGTCAGTTGTACCAGGGTTGTACCAGGGGACAAAGTCATGAAACTGTGGATAGGAGACTATGGAAGGAGATGAGACCAGTCTGTTGGAGACAGAGACTGAAGCTGGTGAGATCTCAAGTAGATGGGGCATGAAGCTGCCCTGATCTCAGACTGGGCTGTGTTGGGACCACGGCAGGGAGCTAACTATTCAAGGAGACAGAAGAGCCAAAGACAATGATGAGAGCTTCAGAGTCCTTCAGAAGAAAGGTGATGTTGGTCATGGTTCAACAACTGGTACAATGGATGTTTTAGCTTGTATGTGTTTGTTTGCATGTTGTCTCCTCCATTAGACTATAAACTGCTTGAGGGCAGGAATTGGCCTCTTTGGTATCCCCAGCATTTAACAGAGTACCTGGCACACAGCAGGCACTTAATAAATGTGGGATTACTTGATAATATAGAAATCCACAGCCTAGACAAGGGAATGCTGGCTGGAGCCAACTGGAATAGGCTGGGGAGAATCAATTACCCAATTTTCACAGTGAACACATACCTTGGAAATCGGTTAATATTGCAAATAAGGGCCGGATTTATCAGTTTGCTAATCGCCACATTTACAATTGTAATAGAGAATGAAAGGGAACAAACAAATGAAACTAAACAGAAAAACAAACTATGAACAAATAACAACTAGATGAATAAATGAATAAGCAAACAAATGAATAAACATCGAAGTAGAAAGAATCCACCAGTCACCTTCTCCAAATTGAATACGCGCAAATGTCATGGCCAAAGTTGCGAGCTTTCAGGTCAAACAGCAAAGCAAAGCAAATGGGAAGAAAGTGATCATACCAGAACCACAATCAAGATCCCATCAGACTACGTCACAACTGTGATCAAGGAAATCTTAGAATATATATTCAAAAGGCAAGAGAAAAAGCTTTACAGCCAAGAAAAAGTAACCAGCAATACTAAGTGTTATCCTACAGTGGGGGAGCTAATGGCTTTTTAATACAATAAAGGACCTTCTAGTATTGCTGTTGAGAAAACCAGTGCTGGCTAAAATCTCTAAAACACAAACTCAGAGACACCTAGAAAGGTAAATTTCCTCAGGCAACTGGAAGGGGCTAAATGATGGTTAAGTCTTTACATACTACTAGGAGGAGAAGAGATCATTATCTTTGTATGGGAAGGGGCAAAGTTAGCTCTGATGAGGCCAGGAGCTTCGGGAAACTTTGGTCGTCCCAACAGGTTAAGTGGAGCTGGTTCAAGAGAGCGCCATGCACCGTGCCTAGAGGGAGAAGCTGGGAAGCCAAGGTGCCATTCACATGAGGGTCAACCTGCTGGACAACCGTCATCATCTGGCCCCCACGTTGCTGGCAGCACACGTGCTCACTCTTAGAAATGTTAGATATAGATTGGTTCATACAGTGTCCATGGAAAGACGAACAATTATATTCCAGCAAACTAAAGTCAACTCACAAGTAATATTATGATTATATTTATAATCTGTGTGATGATGATCAAATCTCTTTCTCCTCAACTATAAAAGGGGAATACCAATTCCTTGCTAGTGTTGTTCATCCTTCATTTTCGTAGAAGACCAGGGCATCATAGGGAGTCTTGGCTTTCATGTGAATTAGATGTATTTGAGGCAGAGCTGCACAAATTATTATTATTATTATTTTAAACCCTTACCTTCCATCTTGGAGTCAATACTGTGTGTTGGCTCCAAGGCAGAAGAATGGTAAGGGCTAGGCAATGGGGGTCAAGTGACTTGCCCAGGGTCACACAGCTGGGAAGTGTCTGAGGCCAGACTTGAACCCAGGATCTCCGGTCTCTAGACCTGACTAGAGCTGCACAAATTAAACAATCTACCCTGTATGGTTGTTGTGAGGAAAGGGCTGTGTAAACCTCAACGGACTATAAAATATGAATTATCATCACACAAATATGAGGAAGCTCTAGGATTTCATCAGTGTGGGGAATTTTTAATGTGGAAACTCCCTTCACCCTTCCATACACATCCTAGTCCTTCTGGGGTTTAACTCCTAGGCAGTTACTAAATTAAATTAAGGTTAAATGATTTGCCCAGCCTAGGCAGCTAGGTGGCGTAATGGATAGAGAACTAGGTCTGGTATCAGAGACCTGAGTTCAATCCAGCCTCCAGCATTTACTAGCTATGTGACCCTGGGCAAGTCACTTAACCTCTAATATTAGCACCTAACTCCTAAGGTTGTTGTGACGATCAAACGAGATAATATTTTCAAGCACTTAGCACAGTGCCTGGCACATAGTAGGTATGTAATGCTCGTTTCGTTCTCAAAGTGGCTAAATGTCTAAGGATGGATTTGAATTGAAGGTTTCCTGATTCTAAGGCCTGCATTCTGCCTATGCTGCCTCTCTAATCAATCAATCAAACATTTATTAAGTACCTACTATATGCCCTGCACTGTGCTAAGCACTGGGCATAAAAAAATAAAGAGGCAAAAGACAGACCCTGCCCTCAAGGAGCTTATAATCTAACTGGGAAGTCAACAAGCAAACAAATATATACAAAGTCAGTTATATGCAGGATTAATTGGGAATAATGAAGAGAGGCAAGAGGGCACTGGAATTCAGGGGACTTGGGGAAGACTTTCTGTAGAAGGTGGCCTTTTAGTTGGGATTTAAAGGAGGGCAGGGAAATCAGCAGCCGAGAGAGTGAAAGAGGGAGAGCATTCCAGGCATGGGGGATGGCCAGAGAAAATGACCAGAGAGGAGAGAGAGAGCATCTTGTCTGTGGAACAGCCAGGGAGGAAGCCAGTGTCATTGCATCAGGGAGGAGGGAGGTGTAAGAGAACTGGAAAGGTAGGAGGGGGCTAGGTTTAGGAAGGACTTTGAATGCCAAATAGTGGATTTTGTCATCAATCACAGAGGCCATAGGAAGCCCCAAGAGTTTGTAAAGTTGGGGGTGGGGAGAATGATATGAGGATAGGTGTGATAAATTCAGACCAGTTACCAGAAAGTCACTATAGTGACTGAGTGGAGGATGGATTGGAATGGGAAGAAATGTGAAGCAGACAGACCCACCACTGACCATGGTAATATTCCAAGCACGAGTTGATGAGGTCCTCCACTAGAGTTGGGCCAGGATCAGAGAAGTAAAGGAGGTATACTCAAGAGATGCTGCAAAGGTGGAATTGACTAGCCCTGGCACCATGTTGGATATGGAGGGCAGGGTGAAAGATACTGAGTGTCCAAGATGACTCATTGGTTGCAAGCTTGAGAGCCTGGGAGGAAAGTGGTTTGTCCAGGGTCACATGTTCAGTTACTTCTCGCACAAAGAAATGCAAATTCAACCAACTTTGAAAGGTAACCCTTTGCTCATCAAAATTAACGAATGAGGGGCAGCTAAGTGGCTCAGTGGATTGAGAGCCAGGCCCTAGGGATGGGAGATCCTGGGTTCAAATTTGGCCTCAGACACTTCCTAGATGGGCAAATCACTTAGCCCGTATTGCCTAGCCCTAACCACTCTTCTGCCTTGGAGCCAAGATACAGTATTGCTTCTAAGCTGCAAGGTAAGGGTTTAAAAAATGAATACAAAAGCATTTTAATATCTACTATGTGCCAAGCACTAGGCTAAGGTGGAGATAGTAATTAAAAATCAAAGACACTAATGGCCCGCAAGGAGGGAGCCTTCTAATAATATTCAACAATATACATAGGATGATGCCGGTCAAGAAGAAAGTTACTGGCATGATTAAGTGGGGCCAGAAAGGAGTAGACAATATACTCCTTGTTTTGATTATGGTTCAGAATGAGGAGGGGAGAAGGGAGGAAGGAAGAAAACTGAGAAGGCAAAAATAGAATAAATATCCAAACTCCATGTTTGTGTGGCTATGGAGAAATAGTCACCTCTTATGTTAGAATTGTAAACATGTCATTGTTTTGGAGTGTAATGTGGCTGTACATTGCAAACGTTACAAAAATAGGATATTAGCTGACCTAGTAATCCTATTATTGAAAAGATATCCTGATGAATATTTTCAAGTCATATGTTCAGAGAATTACTAGAAGCATTTTGTTATGTATAAGGAAAAAAAAAAAGAAAACAAATAGGAGACAACTAAAATGGCCAAAACTTGGGGAATAGCTAAGTAAATTGTGTGTGTGTGTGTGTACATGTCTGTGTGCTATAATGTGACTTTAGATGGGTAAATACTGTATAAGGAATATAAAGAAATCTAGAAAGAATTATAGGGAACAATATGAAGATGTAGAAGAGGCAGGGACATGTCTGTTCCCAAGACCATGGTCATATAAAAAGAGAGAAAATACATCAATAGGAATGGAATAATAGACAAAAGGAAGATAAGAATACAAAGAGGACATGACATAATTTTAAAATGAGGTTCATTTGAATAAATATAAACTGGCTTAACAAATATTTAATTGTTTTTGCTGCTATTTAAAGTTATATTTACATTGTGGGGGGAGATGAGGGGAGGAGAAAGTGGTCCAAATTTGTGGGACTTCTTGGTAAAGAAATGCCCTTCACATATGCAGATGTCCGAGTTCTCTTTTAGTCTCACAGTGTTACCTTGGTCCTCAAGACGTTAAATAACCCAGCCATCCTTGACTCTGAAGCCAAACTTATCTAAGGGCATAATAAATCACAGAAAAATATACCACACCTCTCTGGCACGATGATTTCAAATGGGGAGGACTAGGACTGGCTCATCCTATGCTCTCATGGAAGACAGTACAAAGGAATGTTCCCCTTTGTTTCTCCCAAGACAGAACAGACGTGCCTTTGTCTTTATTTCTAAACAACCTTAATGCTGTCTGTGAAGCCTCCAGGGTTTCAATTTGGAGTCACTGGTTCTCAGGGAAGAAATACTCCCTGTACTGTACCCAGAGCCCCACTGGTGAGTTGTCATGATCCTTCTCTCTGCCCCGGGTTACTTGTATTTTCTCCCACACACATTTTATACTTATTTATCTATCTGCCTGTGAGTCCACCCTCCCTGGGAATGTCAGCTTATTCTCAGCACCCAGCCCAGTCCCTGGCACAGAGAAGGAATTTAAGAAATGGTTATTGGATGGGTACAGTAGAAAGGGCAGTAGCTCTAGGACACCTCATGTGTCCTGAGCCCCTTGGCCAGTCAGTCATTCTGGTGAAGCCTATGGACTCTTTTGCAGGATAAGTTTTTTCTAAACCCTTACCTTCTGCCTTTGAATCAATACTGTGTTGGTTCCAAGGCAGAAGAACAGTAAGGGCTAGGCAATGGGGGTTAAGTGACTTGCCCAGAGTCACACAGCTGGGAAGTATCTGAGGTCAGATTTGAACCCAGGACCTCCCATCTCTGGGCCTGGCTCTCAATCCACTGAGCCATCTAGCTGCTCCCAGAATAATGTTTTTGCTACATTAAAAAAATTCAGATTACAAAGGAAACAACTAATGTTGAAATACAATTCATACCTTAGTATTAAAATTATTTTTTATAATATTAAAATACAATGAATAAACTTATCTGTGCTCTTGAAGCTAGGAGCAAAAGGTCTGTCCTAGAGAAAGAGGTCTGACTAATCAGATTTCAGAAGGCTTTGCTTTCTGTACACCGACAACTAGTGCGATACAAAACTAAACAAACCGTGCATGAGAGAAGAATGTGCCCCATACAAAGAAGGGGAGTATGTATGCATGTAATGTATGACTTCCATTAACTCAGGCTCTTTTCACTTCAAGATATGCCTGTCTCTGGTGTGGCCTTCCTGTGCCACCCACCCTGGCACCGATACCCATCTGAGACCTCAACCCAAATGGCCTTCTCCCTGTGGCCAGCAATGATGAGAGGAGAGCCAGGCATCAGCCTCCCTGCCTCCCCACAGATGCTCCTTTTCAAGCATGCCAAGTACAAGAAACCATTTCTGGGGAAGTGAGGAGAGGTGGATCAGGTTAGAACAGATGGCAGTTCCCGCTCACTCTGCACACACTTGGATTTTTTATTTTTTTGTTTTTTAGTATTTTTCCATGGTTATATGACTCATGTTCTCTCCCTTTCCTCCTCTCTCCCCCCTCCCAGAGCTGACAAGCAATTCCACTGGGTCATATGTGTATTATCCCTCAGTACCCATTTCCAAATTATTCATTTTTACAACCTTTTAAAAACGAAAACCCCACATCCAAAACCCATATAAACAAGTGAAAAATCAAATGTTTTCCTTCTGGATTTCTCCTCCCACAATTCTTTCTCTGAATGTGGATAGTGTTCTTCCTCATAAGCTCCTCTGGATTGTCCTGGGTTGGTAGCAAAGTTGATTACATATGAACGTTCCACAATGTTTCAGTTACTGTGTACAATGTTCTCCTGGTTCTGCTCATTTCATTCTGCATCAGTTCGTGCAGGTCTTTCTAGCTCATATGGAACTCAAGCAGTTCATCATTCCTTTCAGTACGACAGTATTCCATACCCATCAGATACCACAATTGGTTCAGCCATTCCACAATCATGGGACACCCTCCATTATTATCTCTTTGGGGTACAAACCTAGTAGTGGTGGCTGGATCAAAGGGTATCTGTAGACACTTGTTAAGGAGCATTAAGTACTAATGGGCTGGCATGGCACAGGTTACAGGGCACTGGCCTCGGAGTCAAGAAGACCTGGGCACCATCTGCCTTAAACTGGGTGAGCCTGGGTAAGTTAATAAACCAGAATTCTGCTTCAGTGTCTTCATCTGGCGAATTTAGGGGTAGACCAGATGGCTCTAAACCAATGATCCTGTGAGTACCCACTAGATGCCCTGCCCAAGGAGTTCGGAGGATGTGCAGGGACCAGATTCATAAGCTGGGAGAAAAGAACAGAAAATGCCTCTTGGCAGGCAAAGGAGGCATCAACCTTTTCTCAAATTAACTTTCAAGGGATCCCTTATTCTACCTAGAAAAAGGCCAGGTGTGAGCTCTATATGCATCATGCTAAACCTACCCCTGGCCTATCTTTTGGGGAAAGGCTTGAGGGGGGGGCAATCTTGTTATAAATTAATTATAGAATTTTTTCTCTTTAATTCCCCCCTTCCTCTCTTAGTGATCTTTTCTTCAGGTTTTTCCTGGGCACTTTGCCTAGATTTATCCTTTATCCTCATCTCATATGGAGAACCACAATATTCCCTCCAGTGGATTGTATCACTTTCATTCTTGTGTTTAGAGCTGTGCCTTCCTTCTATAGCATCCTAGATCATAGAAGGGACCTGAGAAATCCACTGAGTCCAACCCCTTCATGTTGCAGAGGAAACTGAGGCAAAGCAATTTGTCCAGGGTACTAAATGTCTGTAGCAGGGTCTAAAGGAATAGATAATTCCTCTTGAGGACAATTCTAGAGCCCCATCCACTAGACCATCCTGAATTTAGAAGGGATGGCTGAATTGAATTGAATTCTCACCATCTCTTTTCTTTTTTCTGTTCATTAACAAGATATTCTGTAAAGCAAATTCCTAATGTAAAAGAATCTTCCATCCTTTTTTTCTTAAATGCAGATGGATTTGAACTAAAAATAAATAAAGTATCATTCTACACTTCTGTCCTTCTCTCCAGACCCAGATTTACAGACACACATATTAAGTCAAACTATAGTAAACCGGTATCTAGAAGGCAGAAAGTTTAGCCTCTATTTCCCCAGGAAAAGCATCAAAAGAAGTCTATCTTCTTCAGCACTTTAACATTCTCTCTACATCACAAAAGGCGAATATGGGTCTTGTGGCACCTCTCTCACCCAGAGCACACACATGTGTGCCCACCTGGGAGGAACAATTACAAAAGCTTTCTGAGTCCAGTGAGCAGATACTCACATAATGTCTTATAAATATAATCTCTTTTGACTCACGATTAGAGGTTTTATTGTTCTCATTTTGTACAGAGGAGGAAACTGAAGCCTGGAAATGATTAAATGATTTGTCTAGAGGCACACCACAAATAAGTATTAGGATTTGAACTCAGATCCTCTCCTGTCCAGCACTTTTCAGCATTTGGTGCTGCTTCCTGACACTGAAGAAAATCCTTGATGAAAGGGGGCAACAAGGTGGTGCAGTAGATGGAATACTAG
The DNA here is from genome assembly GCF_027887165.1 of Monodelphis domestica. Classification (NCBI taxonomy): domain Eukaryota; kingdom Metazoa; phylum Chordata; class Mammalia; order Didelphimorphia; family Didelphidae; genus Monodelphis; species Monodelphis domestica. The sequence continues at coordinate 303,651,452 of NC_077232.1, read as the reverse complement.
TCCTGGAGTCAGGAGGCTGGGCTCCAATCTGGCCTCAGACATTTCCGGTTTGTGTGACCCCAAGAAAGTTACTGTACCCTGTTTATTTCAGTTTCTTCATCTGTAAAATGTGGGGGAGAAGGAAATGGCCAACCACTCCTCTATCTTGGCCAAGAAAACCCAAATGGGGCCATGAAGAGCCAGGCATAACTGAAACGCCTCAATGACTGGGTGGATGAACAAGGGAATTAATTAATGAAAAAGCATTCCTGGAGTGTTTAGTTCATGCTGAGGGTTTAGATCGACAAGTAGGTATCAGGCCGAGAGGAAGAGAGACGACACCTCCAGGAGGTCTCAGCTGCGAGGCAGATGGAAAGCCCACTGTGCACAAGGTGTGGCTGCAAGGCAGATGGGAATGCAGCTTCTGTAGCATCATTTCCGTTAATAAAACCAGAGCGGTTTCTGATGCTCACCCATAGGATGATGAATGAGGCCAAGGACTTTGGCGTCAAGAACTTTCTTTTCTGAGTTTTTCAAATACTGATTAAACCAAAATTCACTGGAGGTCTTTTTTCTGTTTTCCTTATAGCAGTTTTCCCAATAGTACTCAAATAGATGGGGATCAGAAACCCTGGGTGTTCTCTCTATCCCAGAAGGGCTCAAGTGAAGGAAATATAATCCCAGAGGATCTCAGAGATCATCAGGTCTGACTTCCTCATTTTGTAGAGGAGGAAAATGACAGCTTGAGAGTGACTTGTCCAAGGCCAAACAGTTACAAGGGCATAATTCAAACCCAGGGCCTTGGAGTTGAAACCCAGTGCTTTCCTTCTTAAAAAATCTTTGTCTCTTTCTTTCTTTCCTTTCTTTCATTTCTTTCCTTTCTTTCTTCCTTCCTTTTTTTCTTAACTTTTACCTTCTGTCTTATGCTCTTTCCACTGTATCCCAGGTTATCCCTGGGAAGTTGTAGAATCAACTTTTGTCAGAATCTAACCAAAATAGGTCAGATTACCCACATGCCTTGAATAGCTTAAATGTGGTATTGCATGAATTCAGTTAGCCAAGTATTAATTAAGTGCTTACTTACTGTGTGCTGTTACAGATAAAAGAGTGGTTTCCTTAAACGGTGACCGCGAAAATATGGTTTTCAAGACTTTGAATTGTCAAAACTGTAAAGATAATTTTTAGTGTCTTGATTTTATATCAAAAATAAAGTGGTTGCCATGGGAAAATTCCCAAATATGAAATACCCAAGTCAGCTGGGTTTTATGGAGATTTTAATTAATATAAATCAAGGAATTAAGGAAAGGGAGAGAGAGAGTGAGTAAGAGGAAATAGAGCCTAGGCCTTTCTCCTTAAGAGAGAAAACTAAGTCAGTCTCTAATCGACTCACCACAAGATTTGTCCCAAACAAAACTCTAGTATTCAGAGATCCAGGTACTCCAACTAGTCCAAGCTCCAACTAAGCTACCAAAGCTGAACTCACTTTCGAGCCCTCCAGCTCCTTCCTTTTAAAGAGAATTTTCTCCTATGTCACCTCCCCTAAATTTCTACGTCTACCAATCACAGTAGACATTTTCCCCAGGACTGACCATTCTTAATTCACACCCAAGTAGACTAAAACTTTTGAGTAATTCACACCTGAGTAGACTAATCTTGTCCTTTGCAAGTTGCCTGATTAATTTGACCTTCATAGGTACTTAGCACCCCTTTGTATTAGATCTAAAAATAGATCTAGCTTAAGAGTTCTTGTTTCACTTTAAGTATGGGTTGGGGACTTTTCATTGTTCAATCAGGAGTTTACAACTTTATCTTCCCCTAAAGTATGCCTAAGTATGGGTGGAGTAATATTAGAGTTCCTACCTTCCTGACCAAAGTCCCTTCATTGTTATAAAATGGGGAATGGTCCTAACCAAATGTTCTAAGGTAGAGTCTGAGAATTTTTAAGATTCACAGTGCAATGCATCTTACTGGACTTGGGAAATAAAAAGACACAGCTGAAAGGCAGCTAGCCCACTCTCAGAAGTGGCTGACATTTATACTAAAGACTCCTCAGAATAATTTATTAAAATGAAATGTATTTTTAAAATATTTTTAAAACAAGTTCATGGACCCCAGGTTAAGCTCCTCTGCTTGGATAAAATGGCTGTCATCAATATAGAGCCTTAAGGTTTGCAAAGCAGTTTACAAATATGATCTTACCTTATCTATAAAACAATGCTGGGAAATAGGTACTATTATTATCCCCATTTTACAGATGGAGAAATTGAAGTTCATTGGGTGTAAGTGACTAGTCCAAGGTCACACATCTAAGCCTCAGAGGCAGGATTTGAACTCAGGTTTTCTGACTTCAGAGGCATGGCTAAAGTCATCTAAGAATTTGTTGTTCTTGTTACTTAGTCAACTAGAAAGTTTCTTGTAAACAAAAAGATGACTAGTCATTATGGAGCTATGCCCACCAGGGACCTGGGTTCTGATGAGTAATAAGGGTTAACTGATAGTCCGTGTCACCAAATGTGGCTGACAAAGGAGCAAACAAAGGGTAATTAGTCAGTGGGCAGGCAGGATGTAGGCATTAGGCAGGCAGACAGGGTCAAGCCATCGCTGTGGTCTTCCTGCTGGCAGAGTGGCTTCAGAGGTTAGCTCTACCAAATTTTGCCTAGCCCAATTCTAAAATACTTTCCCCTGGGGCTACCCACCAGTGAAACTGGGACCACTGAGGCATCACCAACAAGTCAGTTTGTGTCTGTTTGGAACAGGCTCTAGAATTTCCTCTCCATGCTAGGTTGAGAGCATGAATTTAGTTGTGAGTGAAAGCCATGAGTGATGTCCCACTTCCATGCCCTGCGTAGCTCCATCATGGCTAACCTCTTTGTGAGATGGAAGCCAAGCACCTCCCAAGGGGAAATGGAAAAGCTGATGATGCCATGCTGTCTTTTCCTTCAATCTGGGGCCCTCTCCCCCCCCAAGCTGGGGAGCCGGCTTGTTTCATTAGGAACACGAGAACTGGAGAGTGACCGAATGGGAGATGTGGGCTATGTGAGGGCCATAACACAAAAGGGGTGCTTCACAAAACAGATCCCTCCCTTTTCCTTTTCATAACATGGGAACAATGAGCAATAGGTTTCTTTACTCATTTTTGAAAATTTCCCATTCGCTATTCATTCTGAAACTTGGTGAGATCAGCCAAGAGTGATCTAAGCATGTATCCCCATAGCAGGGGGTATTTCAAGAGCTGCACCATGGCATCGCTGGGTTCTTAATGTGCCAGTTGCTGAAGCAACAGCATAGAATATTTTCCTAGCAGATGGACAAGTCAAAGGGACGCTTTTTCATTCCTTCATGCCAAAAGCCATTTCTGAGTGCTGGCTGTGGGCTAAGGGGTTGTGGGGGAATAAGAGGATGATGGGTGGCACAAGGATGGTCCCAACGAAACGTCAGCCCTCAAGGACCTGAAGATAATGACTATGACAATAACTCATCATTACATTCGATTTTATAGCTTACAAGTGGTTTGAAACAGAGGAGGGGAAGCTCAGAACCAGTCAGAAGGACCTCCATGGCAGCCTAATCCAAAATGTCCTGGATTTGTAAAATCCCCTCTATAGGACGCCTGACAAATGGGCACCTTAGCTTTGCTCAGAGACCTCAAGCTGCAAGAAAACCCACCAACTCCTGAGGCAGCTCATTCCCGTTTTCAGGTAGTCAGTCAAGAAACACTTATTTGGTACCTACTATGTGCCAGGCACTGTGCTACATGGGGGGATACAAGGGAAGACAAGAGACAAGTCCTGCCCTGAAGGACCTCACCTTTAAAGGAGTGACACGATGTGACTAGCTTCTTCTAAACAAGTTAGAGTTGGGTTAAAGGGGGGCTAATCAGCAGAGCTGAGGCACCCACTTTAATAGGGATTGGGAAAGGCTTCCTGTTGAAGGTGAGATTTGGGGGTTGCTCAACCAATGATATCACAGGGTGATGGCTTGACTCCTGGGTGAATTGGATTTAAAGTGAGATTTTAGGTGAGACCTAATGGAAGTCAGGGGGGCCAGGAGGCAGAGGTGAGGAGGAGAGAAAGCATTCCAGGAACAGGGAAAATACCTGGAGTTTTAGAGTGTCTCATTCAAGGAAAAGTAAGGACTCAAGTATCGCTGGACCACAGAGCACTTAAGACTGCTTGCAAGGTGAGGGGAAAGTTTGAATTATTAGGGTTTAAAAAAGAATAAGGCAGAATTTGCTGTTTTATAACTTCTATCCCGTGTTCCTGATTCAACCCTGTGGGGTCAAGCAGAACAGGCCTCCCCCTCCCCACACACAGCAGCCAAATGCTTGAAGACATCATCTTGGCATCTCCTGCCCTGCCCTCCCCGAGTATTCTTTTCTCCAGGCTAACCACCCCTGGGCCAAGGCAACAATTCAGTAAATACCCTTATGAAGGAAAAGAGGGCATGATGTACCTAGAATCCCTCTGGTAACAAAAGCAACCAGGAAAGCGAAATCTCCTGACCAAAGACCTCACCTGTAGTAGGACCACCATTCTGCTTCCAGAGCCCCCACATCCTACTAGAAGAGAGCAGTAATGGGCTTTATCCTCCTTTCTCCAGGTGAAAATGGTCATGATCATTAGTCTGGTGGTCTTTGTGTTTACTCTTCTCCAGCTTCCTCTTCCTTCTCGCTGGATCAGTTTAGACAGCTGACTTCACTTTTCTTTAAATCACTATATTCCTCCTTTCTTTCTCCAGGTACAATGTTATGCCTTGGCATTTGGGTGGGGTGGCCCAGAAGTCTTAATGTTAATCTGGTAACGCTTAATAAATAGATCTTTTTAATACAGAAATAGATAGGACAGATAGACAGGATAGAGAGGACAGAAGGATAAATGGATGGATGGATAGATAGATAATAGATAAGTAGATGGATGGATGGAGAGATAGATGGATGGACAGATAGATATATAGACAGACAGGTGGCTTTAAACTATTAAACCTTAATACTACATTAAGATTTTTGAGACACAACTTTGTATGTAAGATACGATGGAATAGTAAATGAAGAACTGGCCTCAAATCCAAGAAGATCTGAGTTCAAATCTTACCTCTGCCACAAACTGACTGTGCCTTCCTAGACAAGTCACAACAGCTCTCAGAGCTCTAAGTTGCAAAGAAGGGGCTGATCTGTATTGGTAGAAAGAGTTTCTTAACCCAAAATGTCTATATCATTGAAACCATAGGATTAATCTCTATTTCAATATTACTATATGATCATTTATCCTTCCTAGTCAGTGGAAATCCATTTTCTTTCTAGTTTTAGTGCGGCTATGAATATTTTGCTAAACATGGGCGTATATATATAATATGCATATGTATATACACAGATATACATGTTTATATATGTGTGAAGGTATATATCTACATAATTAAGATGCTTGTGAATAAAAGACATGCATATAACACATACATATAGAATTTTATCTCTTTAAAAAGGTCGGTAGTTGATTAACTTCCTTTGGATTCCTCTGATTAGACTGGAAGCTCCATGAGGGCAGGGATTGTCTTCCTTTTACTTATTTTATCCCAGGGCTTGACACAGAGCCAGGCATTTAACAAATGTTTATTGAATTGAATCCATGAGCTCCTTGTGAACCTCCATGAGCCTCTTTAGATAACTTCTCTTTCTTCCTCATCCTAAATGACTTTGTGTCTTCAGGCTTTCATTCTTGAGAGCTTCCTAGAATTATCTTCGCCCAACATCCCCTATAGACTTTTACCCCATGGTTTTCTTAGTCTCTTTTTTAAGTCTCTGAATCCATTGAGGTCTGCTCTTCCAAAATCTAGGGCATGGGCCAGACTGTGTATGCCCAGCCTTCCTCTTCTCTAATGCATAGGCCAAGCTGGAGCTGTCCCTGACTCCCAATATCCCAACCATTTTGTTTCAACAAGTAGTTTCTCCTACCTTATGAGACTCAAGTTTAGAACAGAATTTCTTCTCAATGATTCTACCATCCTTGATAAATGAAACAACCCTAAGTCAAGCCAGGAAGGGCAGAAAGGTGGCTCAGTGGATAGAGCACCAGGCTTGGAGTCAAGAGGACCTGGGTTTAAACGTAGCCTCAGACATTTCCTAGCTATTACCACAGTGCCTTCTACTGACCCAATTCTCAAGCCCTTGAGGCTTAACACTTTCAGATACTGTCACTAGTAAGAGTTTAGTATTATTAATATAAAAGAAGAACCTTTGAGGGATGGGCACAAGAAAAAGTTTTGATAGAGAATAAAGAAGGAGGAAAGTCCTAGAACATAGGTGGTTGCTCCCCAAAAGGTCTTCACATCCCTGTTAGCATCAATATCTTCTGGAGATGGATGTGGGGCCAACTCAGAAATGATCAAAAGGATGCCACTAGAATGTTCCACATCCTCAATAGTCTTTACACCATCAACAGCACCACCACCATCATCATTGTCTTTGTTGTTGTTATCAAGGCCATGCCCATCTGTAGGTGTGGGGAGCCAGAGCAGTGATAGGCAAGAGGAGGCAGTTGAGCAGGAAGGCTGCACAATCTGAGATGGTGGAGGTGTGGTTGAGTTTAAGGTGTGGTTATACTGGTTGGATGACTGGTCTATAGGCCAGATAGATATCTTCAAACACAGAATGGCAAGAAACCATGAGTTCATGTCCCTCTCACTGAGCACTCACTGTGCCAGGGCACTAGACTGGCTGCTGAGATTGACTCAAGGGTGGAGAGGATGATCAAATAACTGAGAAATGGCCCTCATGTTGTTGGTAGACTAACAAAAGAGATAAGGCAAACCTTAAGAACCTTAAAAAGAACCTCAATAATACATGTCAAGCCTAAGGCCAAATCCTTTTTCTGAGACTTATTGGCTGTATGACCTTGTTCAAGTCCCTTTAGTGTTGGAGTCTATTACTTCATCTGTAAAATGGGGACAGTGTCTAAAGAACCCATTTCCCCAACCCACTGAGAGTCTTAAATGAAATGATGTACTGTAGTATATCATGCATTCCTGAAAGAGCAATAGAAATGTCAGTTATTACTAAATTAGTAGGGTAGAAGATAGAAGACAGAGAATGGACCCGAGATCTCCTTACTAGTGGGAAAGCCTAGATAAGGGAACTTCCTCTGGCCACTGGGTCAGTACCTGCTCATAGAGAATTGCCTAGAGCATTGAGAAATTAAGTGACTTATCCAGGATGTGAGAGGTGGGACTTAAGCTCAGGTCTTCCTGGAAGAAAGGTGTAAAGCACCAGGGGAATCCAAAGGAAGGAGAGACCGCTGCTAGGTGGGGCAGTCAGGGAACACTTCTTGAGGGGAGTGAACCAGGAAAGGTGGTTTTTGTCTAGGAGTCTTAGGAAGGAAAGGAGGGGCATTCCAGGCAAACAAACTAAATGAGAAAAGGCAAAGAAGTAGAAAGGTGCAGGGAAGGTAGAGGAAATGAGTTAGCCAATTTGTCTGGAGTAGGAAAAGGGGACTGGAGGGAGAAGCACTAGAAAGGTAGGGTGGGTCAAGATTACGAAGGCTCTTCTTCACTGCCATGGACTTGACTTTGGAGCTCGCAATCTAATGGAGGAGAAGTGAATAACTATGTACTGACAAGACAAACCGGAAGTAACCAAAGAAGGAAGGCACTGGGATTAAGAGCGATTGGGAAAGGCTTCCTGGAGAAGATGGGATTTTAGTTGGAACTTCCTGAAAGCCAAGGCAATTTGGAGGTTTTGGTGAGGAAAGAGAATGTTCCAGGCATGAGAGACAGTCAGAGAAAATGTCCAGAGCTAAGAGATGGAGGGTCTGTGGAACAGCAAGGAGACCAGTGTCTCTGAATAGAAGAGACTGGGGGGAGGGGGGGTGTAAAAGAGATTATAAAGCTGTAAAAAGATTGGAGGGATGGGAATCTAGATTATTATGAAGGGCTCCGAATGCCAAACAGAATTTTGTATTTGATTGTGGAGGCAATAGGGAGCCATTGGAAGTTACTGAGTAGTGAGTGGCATGATCAAACCTGTTCTTTAAGAAAATTACTTTGGTGGCTGAGTGGAGGATGAATTGGAGTAGGGAGAGACTTAAAGCAGGCAGACCCACGAGCAGCTATTGCACCAGTCCAGGTAGGAAGTGGGAGCAATGTCAGAGGCGAAAAGAAGATGTATTTGAGGAACATTTCAAAGGTAAAATCTGCAGGCTTTGGCAACAGCTTGGATCCGGGGATGAGACAGCAAAGAGTTGCAGATGGCACATTGGTTGAGAAGATCACCTAGGTTGCTAACCCAAAGAGACTGAGAGGATGATGCTAGCCTCAACAGTAATGGGAATTTGGAGGAGAAGGTTTAGGAAAGATCATGAGTTCAGTTTGGGGCATGTTGAATTTAAAATGTCTACTGGATGGTTCAAGGCATTTGAGACGCAGTTGGATATGTGAGTTTGGAGGTCAGTAGAGGGGTCCGACAGGAGAGGTACATCTGAGAATCATCAGCATGAAGATGGTAATTGATGGAACATTCACGCTTTGCCCTTGCACACCCAGCTTTCATTTTTTTAACTGCTAAGAAATAAAATTATATTTATTTATTTTTAAGTATTTTCCATGGTTACATGATTCATGTTCTTTCCCTCCCCCCTCCCAGAGCCAACAAGCAGTTCCACTGGGTCACACATGTATTATCACTCAATACCTATTTCCACATTATTCATTTTTGTAACAATCTTTTAAAAACCAAAACCCTACATCCACTACCCATATAAACAAGTGATCAACCAAATGTTTTCCTTCTGCATTTCTACTCCCACAGTTCTTTCTCGGGATGAAGTCCCTTGGCATTGTCTTGTGTCATTGCATTGCTATTAGTAGCAAAGTTGATTACACAAAGAGCTTGGCTATGAATATTTTTGTACAAGTCTCTTACTTTATTATCTCTTTGGGGTGCAAACCTTGTAGTCATCTCTAGCCATCACTGTCTGAGAGGAAGCCTTTCAGCTCTAATAGTCATAGAAGTAGAGATTCAAAGCTAGAAGAGAGACTCTTCAAGTCAGCTTGTCCTACCTCCTTATTTTTCAGATAAAGAAACTGAAGTTCTAATAATTTAAGTGAATTACCTACCATCACACAGCTAGTAAATAACAGAGCCTGAGTTTGATTTCAGGCCCCTGATTCTAACTCCAGAGATCTCTTCACTCTTTTATGTTGCCTGACATGGCAAAACATTTTATAAATGGTGAGTAGCATTGGGGTACTTGCTGACCTTAAATAGCACAAATTTGTTGAGTAACCAATTGAAATAATCATGTGATTTTCTTCAGCAATGACTTGTAGCCTTAGACAGGAACATAAGAAGCAGACAGATATAGTGACTAGTTTGCTCAGGTCCAGGAACGGGGGCAGTAAATCAGAATGCCAACAGGGCAAGGAATTTCACAGATCTCTGGAGGGCACAGTTGAAATGGTTGATCCTGTGGTTAGCCCTATCCAGGCTTGGTAGAGAGGCAAAGAATTTCAAGGGGAAGAGGATGGGCTGGAAGAAAAGCTAAGCCATCGAGGGACTGGAGATCTAGATGGGAGCCAAGTATGGGTCCAGAAGCAGTGGAAGATAGTATTTGAAAGAAAGTAGTCTCCTAATCAATAGTTGTTGGATTGAAAATATAAGGAATTGCCACCAAAGATAAAGGATCATAGATTAAAGCCACAGAGAACCTCAGAGGCCATCTCATCCAAATCTTCAATTTACAGAGGAAGAGCCTAAGCCTTAAGGCATACAGAGGTAAAGTGTCTTGTTCAAAATCATGCAGGAATTTAAAATTTTTATACATTTGAGGCGGAGCTATGTCAAATGCTAAGGAGATCTAAGATGTGGTCTCGGTGAAGTAGAGATGAAGGTCAATGGATTAAGAGGAAACTGTGAGGTGGGGAAAGAGCAAATATAGATGTTGATGTCTATAAATGGGTTTGGAGTGGAAGATGGGGTGCCGAAGCCATTGAGTTCCAGGAGGAGAGTAGATGTCCTGGAGTCCTCAATGCTCTTCCCTCTCTTTGGTGGTTGACTTTCCTCCTGGTTCACAGTATTAGACATGAAAGGAGTCTCTTCCAACTGAGGCAATCATGGAAAGTTTGAGAAGATGAGAAAAGCCTGTACAACCCTTCTTCACCTTGTTTGCCAGGCCTTTTTTCCTAAAACTGGCCTCTGTAAACCTCAAAATTTCTTAGACTTATAAATGTTGGAAATTTCACCATTGGGAAATTTCATACTTGAAAAATTTCCTATTGATAGTGGGTCTTGACTATTGGAATGTGAATCCCATTGGCATGGGAGGTTCCTTCTCCTTCCCTTCTTAAGATTACTTTAGGACAGAAACCCTTTGCTGAACAATGGAAAGGACTTTGACCTATGCTTAAGCATAGAACAGGAATTTCTTTGAGTCATGATTGATTTTAGAATTGATACAATGGAGATACTTGGAATCAATCTCCACCCTATTCAGTCCTAACAGGATTGAGTAAGGGCTGCAGCCTAGATCAAAATTTAATTATTCCAATCTCTACCCTACTCAGGTTAACAGGATTTAGAAAGGGCTGTAGCAAAGGATCAAAGATTTAATTATTTGAAAATATGACCTTCAACAGACATATGCAAAGCCAGAAACCTCTGGGCGGTCCTGGGTTAAGCTAGAGCCTCCATTGGCACAGGGAAATTGATGGACAGTGATTGGTAGATGTGAGAACTGAGGGGAGGCAACTTGGATGGTTTCCTTAAAGATCAGGGGGGTCTGAAGACTCGGGGGGGTGGTTGAGGAGTTGATCGGAGTGGTGGCAGTGTACTCTGAGAAGCTTGCTCTGAAGGAAGCTGAAGGTGGGGGCCTCTGAGACTGTTTCTCCATTTTGGTCACGTGAGTGATAGGGACTGATCTCTTTTCTTTGCCCCAGCTATCTAAGGGCTTGGGCCTTTTGGCCCAGCCTAAACAGAAGAGGTATTTAAGCCCTATTCCCTTCTCTCCGTTTTTCTCTCTCTCTATCTCTAATTCCTTTTTTCTTCCTATTGTAATTAAACTCCATAAAAGATTGACTGCTGACTTGAGTTTTCATTTAGGAATTACATAGCTGAATTCCTTGGCGACCTTAAATTAATATATATCAGTCTTTTAAAGTGATTTCCTTGTAACACCTCCACCAGTTTCTCCATTTTTATTTGACCTTTTCAATCTCTGTCTAGCCCCTGGCTTCTTCCTCTTAACCTACAAACATCCACAGATGGACATTCAGACAGAATTATAACTGACTTCTAAACAATGCTTTAAAGTTAGCAAAGCATATGATATAACATTATCCATTCAGGTCTTATAACTCCCCTGTGAAGTAGGTGGTATGGGTGCTATTTCCCCTATATTACAGACGAGGAAACAATAGTTTAGAGAATTTAAAAGACTTTTCCCTTGTCACAGAATAATGGTATCATAGATCTGGAAATGGGAAAGACCTCAAAGGACACCTAGGTCAACTCCCTCATTTTGCATGAGTTAAATGAGACCTGGGGAATGTCCCACAGTTACTAAGAGTCAGAGGCAGGATTCAAACCCAGGACTTCCTGACACAAAGTGTAGAATTCTAGCCACTAAGTCACACTGTCTCTCCACGAATCTAAACATTCTTTCATAAAGACAGAGCCTCATAGACAAAGAAGACTGGATTGCCTTCTGAGTAAAGGGACCAAACCAGGAAGGAAAGGGAAATTTTATACCAGAAGCTGTCACTGACAATGGCCGACCTGGCTCAGATTTGATGACACTGAAAATGGGACATCACTTAAATGAGACAATTAGCTATTATGGATGTCTAGCAACCCTCCATATATATGAAACCTTCTCTGCAGAAACATTTCCTGGAGATCCAGTTGGGGCCCCTTCATATCTTCTTTTTTAATCAAGTGAATTGATATTAATTATGAGTTTCAAGGCAAAGAACAGTAAATTAGGCAATGGAGGTTAAATGACTTGCCCAGGGTCACATAGCTGGGAAGTGTCTAAGGTGAGATTTGAACCCAGGATCTCCTGTCTCCAGGCCTGGATCTGAATCCACTGAACCACCAAGCTGCTCCTTCTTTCCTATCTTTAGCAAGAGGCTGATCAAATGCCTTTAAAATGCCTTATCTGGACACCAAGACTGAGTGTGGTCCCAAAGAAATTTCATTGTGGTATTCCCTGACCTGTAGGATGATGTCTGGATTTTGAGTCAAGACAACAAGCATTCATTAAGTAATTACGTATTCTGTAAGTGCCAGGCACTCTGCTAAATGCTAGGATTTTAGAAAAGGCAAAACCTGCTTTCAAAGAGTTCATGCTATATGGGGGAGACAACATGCAAATAACTTTCATTGCTGTTGTTGTTCAGGCATGTGGCTCTGTGGGCAATATTGTCTGTGGAGTTTTCTTGATAAAGACTCTGGAGAGACTAGCATTCTTTCTCCAGTGGATTAAGGCAAACAGGTTAAGTGACTTACCCAGAGTCACACAGCTGGTGTCTGAGTCTTGATTTGAACTGAAGTCTTCTTGACTCTAGATCCAGTGCTTTATACACCGAGCCATCTAACTGGCCTGCAAATAACTCTCTGTGTGAGTGTGCGCTATACATAGAGAGAATATATTGAGAGAATTCAATTTGTATATACCGAATATATATTCTCAATTGATAGATATGGATAGATGCAGACAGACAGACAGACAGATAGATAGATAGATAGATAGATAGATAGATAGATAGATAGATAGATAGATAGATAGAAAGATAGATAGAAAGATAGATAGAAAGATGGATGGATGGATGGATGGATGAATGGATGGATGGATGGATGGATGGATGGATGGACAGATGGATGACAGAAGGACTGATGGACAGGTGGACAGGCAGACAGGTGGGTGGATGAATGGATGGCAAAAAGGAGGTAGTATCAAAGGGAAGGCACTTAGCAGTGGTAGGGATAGGAAATTCCTCTTGCAGAATGTGGTACTTTTACTTAGACTTGAAGGAAGTCAGAGAATCCAGGAGGGAAAAAAGAGGAAGAGCATTCCAAACATGGGGACAGTCAGTTCAGAGACGCAAGATGGAGTGTCATGTAACACGAATAGCAAGGTGAGGATCCCTGGATCATAGACTACTTCAGAGAGAAGCATTAAGAAGACTGAAGAAGTAAGAAGGGACTAGGTTGTGAAAGACTTTTTAAAAAAACAGCAATTTTTAATTTGAGCCTGGAGGCAATAGGGAACCACTGGAGTTTAAGGAGGGAGGGGGATGACATAGTTGAACATGCACTTGAGGAAAATCACTTTAGTGGCTGGATGAAGGATGGTTTGGAGTGAGGAGAGGTTTGAAGCAGGCAGACCAACCCCCCAGCAAGCGAAATCAAGGTGTGAGGGAGATGATGAGATAATCGTATGGAAAGTGATAATTTGTTCTTTTAAAAACACACACGGGATGTTTTTCCAGGACGAATCAAGAGGCTGTCTTGGCCTTTTTCTAGTAAAATGGTCTCACGTTGCCAGAATGGTAACCACAGAGCTTGCCTTTTTGTTCATTGTGATTCAGAGAGATTGTCTAGTTCTAAACCTGACCTCAACTTTCTATGCTGAATCATTCCTTTTACTCTTTCTTAGCTAAGGCCACAACCACTTGTAAAATATGCTGAATATTTACTCTTTGATATTTACCCAATCGAATTTAACTAATATTTATTAAACCCCCATCGTGAACAAGACCCTCACCTACGTCCTGGGGGAACAGACAAAAAAGGAAAATGAAAAAGCATTTCTTGTCCTCAAAGCACTCATATTTATTCATTTTGAGTGTGTTACTTATTAACATTTCTTATTAACTTTAGAAGTGATTAAGAAAAGTAATTTCTACTTAACTATATTTATTAACATTTCATGTAATATTTTATATTCTATTCACAAATGCTATATACTATGCTAGGTGTCCTAAAAGTCTTATTAAAGCTCATGGGTCAGGACAACAAGGTGGCTCAGTGGATTGAGAGTCACACCTAAAGTCAGGAGATCCTGGATTCAAATTTGGCCTCAGATACTTCCTAACCATGTGACCTTGGGCAAGTCATTTGTTTCCCATTGCCTATTCCTTATCACTCTTCTGACTTGAAACTAATATACAATATTGATTCTAAGAAAGAAGGTAAGGTTCTGTCTTTTTTTAAAAGTAGTTTTTAGCAGTGCTGGGATTTGAACACAGAGCTTCCAATTTCAGCTGTTAAACCTAAAAACTGAACTGAGACTTTTGGGATACCCTTATAATCATTTTAGCATGCTAGTTTTAAAGCTTTCCTTCCTGACTTTCTATGTCTCTTTTTGAACCTCCTTCTATTCTCTTTCAAGCATTTTAAAAATGTTTCAATAACCTTTTTTCTTTTATCTATTTCTTTTTCTTCCTTCCTCCCTCCCTTCCTTCCTCCCTTCCTTCCTCCCTCCCTTCCTTCCTTCCTTCCTCCCTCCCTCCCTCCCTCCCTCCCTCCCTCCCTTCCTTCCTTCCTTCCTTCCTTCCTTCCTTCCTTCCTTCCTTCCTTCCTTCCTTCCTTCCTTCCTTCCTTCCTTCCTTCCTTCTTTCTTTCTTTCTTTCTTTCTTTCTTTCTTTCTTTCTTTCTTTCTTTCTTTCTTTCTTTCTTTCTTTCTTTCTTTCTTTCTTTCTTTCTTTCTTTCTTTCTTTCTTTCTTTCTTTCTTTCTTTCTTTCTTTCTTTCTTTCTTTCTTTCTTTCTTTCTTTCTTTCTTCCTCCACCATGACTAATTTTATCCACCCCCTTCTAAGTCTCCCAATCTCCATTTATTTATTAAGAGGAATCAACTTTATTTATTATTTTTTAAATTTTTATTTGGTCAATTTCAAACATTATTCCTTGGTTACAAAAATCATATTCTATTCCTCCCTCCCCTTCCCTCGCCCTTCCTATAGCCTATGCTTAATTTCACATGTGTCCTTGATTAGAACCTATTTCCATGTTGTTGTTTACACTAGGATGTTCATTTAGAGTGTACATCCCCAATCATATCCCCTCGACTCATGTAATCAAGCAGTTGTTTTTCTTTGGTGTTTTTATTCCCACAGTTTTTCCTCTGAATGTGGATAATGTTCTTTCTCGTAGATCCCTCCAGGTTGTTCAGGATCCCTGCATTGTGTTAGATTTAAAATAGTTTTGAGCGTTAAGTAGTTGTAGATAAGAGAGTGGGAGCCATAAACTGTGATAATTAAAATGTTTGGGAGCAAGGGAAATATATAACGATTATGACCGCTGAAATATGTTTTCTACTGTGTCTTGGTTTTATATAAATATAAGATGGTCGCCAGGGAATATATTCCCAATTTATGAATATGCCCAAGCCAACTGGGTTTTATAGAGAAATTTAATTTATAATACACTGATTAATCAATAGAAAAAGAGAGAAAGTAAGAAAGGAATAAGAATGAAGGGCCTCAAGACAATAAGGCCTCGACCTCAGTCCTAAGAGATAAATCAGTCAGTTAGTTTTATCACTCACCCAAGATCTCTCTAGGTAAGGCTTCTCATGCCAACCTCAGGCTCCACCTTCAAGAGAGCCTCCTTTCCAGAAATGTTTCCAGAGAATTCTCCTCCTGACTTCTCTTTCCACAGCCTCCTTCAAGACCTCTCCAGGAGCTCTCCCTCCAGGACCTCTCTCCTCTCAGACCTCCTTCAGAGCATCCACACCTCTCCTCAGACCCCGCTATCTTTAAGCAAAAAATCTAAGTTCCCTCCCCTCAGTTCTCACATCTACCAATCACTGTCGATGTCTCCCCTGTGCCAATGGTGGCTCTAGCTTAACCCAGGACCGCCCAGAGGTCTGTCCCCTTTGCACATGTCTGTTGAAGGTCATATTCTCAAATAATTAAATCTTGATCTTTGCTGCAGCCCTTCCTAAATCCTGTTACTCTGAGTAGGGTGGAGATTGTAGTTTCCAAGACCTGGTTCTGTCATTCCAAGTATCTCTATTGTATCAATTCTGAAATCAATCATAACTCAAAGAACTTCCTGTTCTATGCTTAAGCATAGGTCAAAGCCCTTTCCATTGTTTAGCAAAAGGTTTCTGTCCTAAAGTAGTCTTAAGTAGGGAGGAGAAGGATCCTCCCATGCCAAGGAGTTTCATATTCCAATAGAGTTCTTACTATCAGTAGGAAATTTTGTCAAGTATGAAATTTCCCAATGTGGAAATTTCCAACATTCATAAGTCTAAGAAATTTTAAGGTTTACAATTGCCACCCATGGAGAAGTCCATTACATTCGATGGTACCACAATGTGTCAGTCTCTGTGTACAATGTTCTCCTGGTTCTGCTCCTCTCACTCTGCATCAATTCCTGGAAGTTGTTCCAGTCTCCATGGAATTCCTCCGCTTTATTAAAGAGGAATCAACTTTAAAACAAATAAAGTCAAGAGATTTTTTACGACTTATTAAGTTTACTAAATGTTAACTCCCAAGTGCCTAATAGACAAAACCCAATCATTATGATAAGCACATGCATGTGTATATGTGTATCTGCTCTGCACAGTGCCTAGCCCAAAATAAGCATCTAAGTTATGCATCAATAGAAATATTATTTGTGTATATGTGTTCATGTGCCATATCATACACATATGTATCCACAGATGTATTGGGATAGACATGGGGGGCAATGTGGCCCAGGGGAAGTTATTTAGCCTGCCTGGGTTCCAGGTGCCTCATTGGTAAATGAAGAAGTTGGACTAGATGCCTTCCAAAGTCCATCCAAGCTCTAAATCTCTGATCTTATGTTACTCTGTTCCTTGTGCTATTTAATTCTTTAATATACACATAGATACAAACACACACATACTCAGATATATTTGTGTAATATATATATACATATATGTATATGAATGGATAGATACATAGATAGATCATGCTCCAACAGAGGTGAGCTGTTGAATATTTTACAACCAACTCTTCAAAAACATAGGACACCCATTTCAGTTTAATCTGCATTGCCAGTTTTATCTTCATCAATTTAATTCTTAACTCTAGCAACTGACAAACACTAAATCAATTCTGACTTAAAGCACTTCCTGATTTATAAATTCTCAGACTGAAAATGTAACAATTGGCTTTCAGGAGCCTGGGTACACTGGCTCCAGAGCACACCCCTACAGACATACACCTAGATATGTACATGTACATGTGTATAAGCACATATATGTTATATACATGTCTTTTCATATAAAACACATTACATTGATTCTCATATATACGCACATGTATATAATTGCTCTGGAACTCATAAATATGTTTGTGTATATATTTGTATATAATATATGTGTAATATATAATAAAAATAAAAGTCTACAAAGTTACCAGATTCTTGGTTTCAAATATATGTCCACTACCTTTGGCAAACTCTTGTACATATATGTACTAAATATAAATTGGAAAGAATCAACAGAAGGTAGGTACTAAAATGAAGAAGGATTCAGAAAGGCTTCCTGTGGAAGGTGAGATATTTTTTTTAACTTAATTTAATTTAATTTTTATTTTTAAGTTCTCTTCCTCCTTTACTCATTGAGAAGTCAAGAAAGACAAAACCCACTGCAAATACATATAAGTCAAGCAAAACAAATTCCCTCACTAGCCAAAGAAAAGGAAAGAAGGAAGGAAGGAAGGAAGGAAGGAAGGAAGGAAGGAAGGAAGGAAGGAAGGAAGGAAGGAAGAAAGGAAGGAAGGAAGGAAGGAGGGAAGGAAGGAAAGAAGGAAAAAAGGAAGGAAGGAGGGAAGGAAGGAAGGAGGGAGAGAAGGAAGGAGGGAAGGAAGGAAGGAAGGAAGGAAAGAAGGAAAGAAGGAAAGAAGGAAAAAAGGAAGGAAGGAGGGAAGGAAGGAAGGAAGGAAAGAAGTAAGGAAGTAGGGAAGGAAGGAGGGAGGGAAGGAAGGAGGGAAGGAAGGAAGGAAGGAAGGAAAGAAGGAAAAAAGGAAAGAAGGAAAGAAGGAAAAAGGAAGTAGGGAAGGAAGGAAGGAGGGAAGGAAGGAAGGAAGGAAAGAAGGAAAAAAGGAAGGAAGTAGGGAAGAAAGGAAGGAAGGAAGGAAGGAAGGAAGGAAGGAAGGAAGGAAGGAGGGAGGGAAGGAGGGAGGGAGGAAGAAAGAAAGGAAGAAAAGAGGGAAGGAGGGAGGGGAGGAGAGAGGGGAGGAATGAAGGAAGGAAGGAGGGAAGGAGGGAGGGAAAGAAGGAAGGAAGGGGGAAGGAAGGAAGGAAGGAGGGATGGAGGGAGGGAAGAAAGGAAGGAAAGAGGGAAGGAGGGAAGGAAGGAAGGATCCTTTGAAACTGTAGTTGGTCATTGTGTTGATCAACATTTCTAAGTGTTTCAAAATTATTCTTACAATATTGTGCTATAGTCAAGAATAGGGAAGTTCAGAAGTGGGGAAGTTTTGGAGGGAAGCTAACTATACACTATCCCAGGCTACCAGCTTATTGCACATTTATGGCCAACAGGTTCATAGAACCTTAGCTACAAAACTGAAGACAGCCTTGGGAATTATCAAGTCCATGCGTGCCCACAAATGAGGAGGAAACAAAAAACCAAAGACAGTCATTGTCGGGTCCAAGGATACAGAGATACTGACTTGCAGAGACTGGGTTGACCCCTAAATTTTCTGGCTTCCAATTGAGGGGTAGATTCCTTTGGAAAGCATTTCTTTTAGGAATATCCTAGAATCTCATTATCCAAGGACTAGAGAAAGGCAGAAAGATCAACTCTATTCCTCGGGTTTCTCTTTCTCAGCCAACGGTTACACATTAGAGCTTGCCTAACATGCAAGCATATTTGTACGGGCAACAAGGAAGAACGAGAAGTCAAAGGTAATGAAGGTACACAGGTGTGCCTTGGTGGGGGGGGGGGGGGGGGATTAAGTTCTTCTTTGCTGGTCCTGTTCAATAGCTGATGTTTGGCATATGAAGGGAAGGCACTTTGCAGTACTCATCAGCAGATTACTGAAAGCTGCACTTGCAATCAGGAAGACTAGGGTTCAAATGCCACCTGTTGCATTGATCAGCTATATGACCATGAGCTAATCACCAAACCTCAATGAGTCTTTGTTTCTTCACCTTTCAAATGGAGACAATACCTGTAGAAGCTACCTCAGAGTGTTGTTGTGAGGCTCAAAGATAGTATATGGAAGGCAAGTATTAGTTGTTAATAATATCTCCTTTGAATCTTTTTTAAAGGGGCCCAAAACTGCACATTCAGGTAGTTTCAGACTACTCAAATGGATCTGTGACCTCACAATTTAGATTCTCCTTTCAGTGGCACAGCCCACAAGCCATTCATAGCCCTCCCTACTCCATCTGAGGTTCCTCTAGTCCATGTCCTCTCATAAACTCATCCCCAAGGGCTCCAACCCAGCGGGCTGGAGACTTTCCTCATTTTCTACTGACAACCAGATACTAATGGGGTTCATGGGTTGTCTATCTCTTATCCTTCACTTTCATGTCCATGAAATAGTTGATCTTCTTTTCTAATCATATATATCTCTAATCATATCATTTTCTCCATTTCTTCTTCCTTACTGATTCCAGGTCGCCTGTGTAGACCTACTTAGAATCCTTCCATTGCCCTCCTTTCATCATAGGACCTGAATAGGAAGGGCCTTGTAGAGACCAAAGTGGCCCAACTCTCTTGTTTTCCAGATGAGGAGACTGGGTACCACTTGGGTCCCTACCTTTGGTGAAATCACATAGATAGCCAGTGTCCAAGGCAGAATTTGAACCTGGTACCTCTGACTCCAAAACTTGTCTTCTT